>NC_050452.1:95818061-95883061 GCF_903995425.1 Onychomys torridus | reverse complement strand
GCCATGAATTTGAAAGAGAATAAGGAGAGGTAGTAAATGAGAGAGTTTGGAGGGAGGAAAGATAATGGAGAAATGATGTAATTATACTATAATGTCAAAAAGAAAAGAAATAAGCTTGGTGTGAGTAAATAGCATTTACTTGTTTAAGAATATGCATGCATTTACATATATGTAAACAACAACTGATGAATGAAAGAAGCCACAAATTAAAAGAGAATAAAAAGGGAAATATGGAATTGTTTATAGGGCAGAAAGAAAGGTGAAATTGATGCAATAATATTTTAATCTAAATAAATATATTCATGAATAATAATAAATACAGCTTTTATTTTAGAATAAGTACTCAACATCCTCTACACTCCAGATTGGCAGCTTCACTTGCCATCTTGATAAAAAGAGATTAAAAGTTCTTGGACATTATTGTCAAAGATTTGCAGGTAGCAACTGCCAATTACCTGATATCTCCTTGGGAGGCAGTGCAGTAATTCCTTTCATATCTGAAATCTTGCAGGATGTACAGGGCCAAAATTGCTTCCTCATCACATAATCAAGTGGGATTTATTCAAGGAATACAAGGATGACTGAACACATCATTTATCAATATGCACACATTAGTATAAGGAAGAGACTAGTTATTACCAGCTGAGGCATAAACTGACAGTCTTGTGAGGAGGAGTTATTAATCTCAGGGGAAATATACTAACTATACCTAGTTTCAGAAGCTAACTCTTTAAACATCTAAATGATATACACAGAATTGGGACATAAGTTGGTATATGATTTCTTATACATAGTTGCTGTTACAAGTTTGGTTATATAGAAGCTTCTTTTTCCCTTCTGGTTCCTTGTACTTGAGAATTCTAAGTAAACTAGCCAGTTGTGAGAAAATGCCACAGGGAAGCAGTATAATGGTTTTAAAAACTGGAAAGACAATATAACTGGGATGGGGGATTAGGTACAGCAGTTAAGAGCTCTTGATGCTATTGTAGAGGATACAGGTTCAGTTGCTAACACCTACATAGTGATTTAAAACTGGATGCAAATACAGGGATCAGGAACCCTTTTTAGCTGCCACAGTCACACAGAATACATGTAACAGAATATATACATATGAACAAAACTGCCACACTTGTTTAATAAATAAGTAACTCTTTCTGATCCATGACTTCAATGATTCTGGGTATTTGCCAAGGTTTCTGGTACCAGGCATGTGGCCCCTCTTATTGAGTGAGTATTCAATTAGAGAGCTCTTGGTTAGTGCTAAGGTATGTGGGCCTCTACTGCAGGCACCCTTGGTGTTATCATGACACAAGGTCATTGTTGTAGTCTGTAGGAACCATAGCTAGATAGGATTGTAGGTCACTTTCCTCCTGGTAGTCCTCAAACAGGAGACATTCTGATCAATTCCAGCTGAGTGGCCTCTTAGTCCTGCATCTGAAGCTCATGGTGTCTTAGAGGCCTAATTTTTCACCTCTGGGGGCAACCAAGGTCAATAGCATTAATCTGTAATATTTGGGGGGTCTCTTAGATAACCATGACCAGTAACTCATTTCTCATGCTTGGTATTGGGAGTTTTCTTAGATGGTCTTTGGCTCTTGGAGACAATATTGCCAGGCCAGCTGCGAAAATCTCATTTACTCTATATATGTATATATGTATGCTTATACACCAAATTATATGTAATTTAGATTGATAGTTAAGTTTTATTCCCTATGAGTTTTTTAGACATTCTTAATTTTACCTTCAACCCTCCTGTATTTGTCTCCCTCTCTGTCCATAATTTTAACAACCCTCTTTTACCATGTTCTCCATCAAATCACATTTTCCTACTTTTGTATTATTCCCCCAAGACCTCACTCCTGCAATGGTCCCTTTTTTACTTTCCTGGGTTTTGTAGCTATGCCAGGATATATAGTCATATCTGGAAATTTGGAGCTAAGAAACTCACATAAAATAATATATGGCATTTATCTTTCTGGGTCTGGGTTACCTCACTCAGTTTGATCTTTATTAGTTGCATATATTAACCTATAAATTTCAATTTTCTTTATAGCTAAAAACTTTTCCATGTTTAATCATCACATTTTAATTATCTATTCATCAGTTATAGGAGGTTTAGGTTGTTTCCATTTCCTGACTATTATGAATTAAGCATCAATGAACATAACTGAGCAAGTATCTGTGGAATGGGAAGTTGAGTCCATTGGGCATACGTGAAGGAATAGTATATCTGTATTATATGGTAGATTTATTTTTAGCGTTTTGAGAACCAAACCTGCATAATCACTAGCTACATTCTGAATATTTGTCCCTATACACATGGATAAGTGTAGCTTCTCCCCACATCAACAAAACTATTTCCAATAGAAGGATACCATTAGGAAAACCACAACTAATCAAAAGGCAAGGTTGTGGAGCCAAATCCCAAGGGGCACATCTACAATACACTTACTGGTCCTAAGATTCACTGATTATGGAGGAATGGAGGTTTTATTTGCTGAAAGATTGTAAGAATCAGGGGGTAAATGAGTTTTCCAAGAGATTGGGTCTCCTATAATAATCAGAAACTACCCTCATGAACTCTCACCAACATGAAAGTCTAAAGATGAGCTGAACAAGGACACCAGCAATAGGCACTTTAATGTAGACAGGAAAAGTTCTAGGAAAATTCAACCTGATCAAAAAGAAAAAGAAAAAATCCTATAGGTGGCTAAAGAATACTCAGAATGAGGAAAATGGTCTTCCAAACCAATTAGTTATGTACCAGTAAATGGTCAGCCCTGAAGACATCCATACAATTAACACTATACAGATTGAGCAGTTTTATAGTTATATATTTATTCATATGAATATATTTGCATATGACTACAATTAACAAAAAGAATTTCAAGAATTTGTAAGAAATATAAAGGAGATTTACATGGGATGATTTAGAAGGAGGAAAGGGGAGGTCAAGATAATATAATTAAATTACAACCCTGTAATAAAATAAATAATTAAAATTAAAAATATTAATGAAAGTAAATAAATTAGTAATTTAAAGATGTTTTTGTTATATTATGATAAAACTCCCTAATCCCTTCTAGGCATTATGAAAGGCTATATTTTCTTTTCTCTTCACTAACCTTACTTATATAATTTTGAATACAATATTGCTGAAAAATTAACTTGGAAAGCAACCATAATTTTAGCAATTCAGAATATATATACTTCCAGTAATTAAATAAGAAGCCAGAATGAACAGTTTATGTCTTTTTCCGTTTATTTTTACCACTCAGACATTATTCCATGATTCCATGTTGTATGCTTTTCAGAAAATTCCATCCTTTTTTCTTTTCTTTTCTTTTCTTTTCTTTTCTTTTCTTTTCTTTTCTTTTCTTTTCTTTTCTTTTCTTTCCTTTTCTACTTAGAAATAACCCACTAGGATCTATGCTTTCAGTTTTTCTTCATAGGATTTCTTTAGCACATGAATCTAAATCTCATTGTGAAGTTGTATTTTTTAATGCAATTCTGTTTAAAGTTTTAATCAAGGGATTTTTAAAAGATTGTTTTGTATTTCTTTATCATTAAAGTTTAAATTCTAGAAAGAAAATTATGATTCAAGTAAACCATTTATATATATATATATATATATATATATATATATATGCACATATTTGTTTGTATATAAACAATTACATATATGCATACACATGTGTGTATATTATTTTATCTATTTGCATATGCTTATTTATTGTTGCTGTAACACCACGCTACCATCACCCATTTACCATGTCCAAGGGAGGGGCTATGGATTGAAAAACAGAGACAAAAGACAGTGGGTCATTTGTGCCAGGGGATATTGAATGCTTTTTATTTTAGAAGGGAGGGAACCTTAAATACAGGCTTACAGCACAATGGAGGAACCCTGGAGGGCAGAAGTTTGCTACTGAATGTTCTACATTCTTGCATCTAAGCTGTTTACACCAAATGCAGGATACACAAACAAAGAACTTCCCTTAAGCATTTGGGAGGGTGGAGACTGGCAGGGAATCAGCATAGGGAGGACATCAAGGTCAGGTCAGGCAAGCAGGGCAGCAGTTACCCAACTTGGGAGTTCCAGGGCACTACAATTTATACTTATATACCTATATAAAAGAGAAATGTATGCGTGTTTACATTATATGCACTTAGTCTCAGTAGTCATTTTTATAGAATTTAGAATCCACTAGATGAATATTTCTCTATTTCTTGAGAGACATTTCAGTGAAAGTGTAGTATGTACATTGAATATGTCCCCCATGATCCCATGACCAGTGCCCCTGGAGTGAATAAAAAGGTAAAATGAGGAAGGTTCCTAATAACATTCAACTTTGTGCTTCCTGACTTTGAATTCAATGTGACCCATTTCCTCATACATCTACTATCTTGATATGCAACTATGATAAACTGTGTCTTTTGTTAATCTATGAGACAAAGTAAATCTTTCCATTCATATATTGGTTCTATAAGGTACTTGTCATACCAATGAGAAAAATAGTACACACACACACACACACACGTGTGTGTGTGTGTGTGTGTGTGTGTGTGTGTGTGTGTGTGTGTGTTGATGTACATATTTGTACATGGCTATATAATTGGGTCCACTCAAACATCTACAGGTAAGATCAAACCAAAATACAACTAATGATATGCATAGATATATGCATGGGCATATATATGTGAGCTTAAATGTGTCAGAAATCACATGCTCTAATCACCAACAAGAAAATTGGAAGATACGATTTTTGTAGGTATCTGGCAGAGAAATAAATAGGAGAAAAATACTATGATAAAATAATATTAATTTTATTCATCAAAAACTTTAAATCATTAATTAAAATGCTGAAAGTAAATAGTGATTCTATTTTACACTATGTATACTGTTATACATTACTTTATGTAATATATAATCACTATTTTTTTTCAGCATTTTTTAGACACTCATTGTCTCATTCTGCTAAAAAGGTTACAGTAGTGAGAATGAAGTAGTTATATGATCAGGAGACACCTTGTGAAAGAATGTATTATTATCCAACAGTTTTCCTGCACTATTACAAAAGTACTCATTAATAGTTGAAACATCCACTCCAATTACAAAATATAAATCTCAATACTGGTAGCCTAAGTTCTCATTAATGTGATAAACTTTAATGTGCATGTCTATTTGGGCAGAGGCATCAAAATCATGAAGTAAAATGATTAAGATTAAGAAAATATGACATTCCCAAATATAGCTGAAGGTTTTCCTATGTCCCAACTGGTCTGCGGCCACTCAGACCCAAGTAAATACACAGAGGCTTGTATCAATTAAAACTTCTTGGCCATTATCTCTGGCCTACCACTGACTAGCTCGTACACTTAAACTCAGCCCATTCCTCTTAATCTATATGCTGCCACATTTTTCGTGGCTATACCTGGGTACCATTATACGCTGCTCCCTGGATGGTGGCCTGGCATCTCCTGATTCAGCATTCCTCTTCCCGGAATTCTCCTTGTCTGCTTATTACACCTATAATTCCTACCTGGCTACTGGCCAATCTGCATTTTATTAAACCAGTGTACAAAATCATTATCCCACAGCACCCAAAGGATAAGCACACTTGCTGCCCATCCAGTGTAATACATTCAAAACTGAAAACATGCACACCATTAATATTATATGGACTGTACATGTTATAGTTACATATATATGTATATACATATATATTACACAAGTGATAACAATAAGTGAAAATCAGAGGCTAATAATTTAAAGCATATTGTGGAGGGATACATGACAGAGATAAATAGAAGGAGGGGGAATTTTTATAATTATATTTTAATATATAATTATATAACCTCAAAAAATAAAAAAATAAGTTATGACATATTATTTCAGCTTTTGATTGCAGAGAATAAGAAAGAAATCTATATGTTATATTTTTGGAAGCATGGTATCTTTATTTTAATAATTTTGCAAATAATTTTAAAACTGTATATGTAGTTAAGCAAAACCTAAGTTAATGGCACCTATGTATATTATTTCATACTTTTTGTTTTGTTTTTTGAGACAGGGTTTCTCTGTGTAGCTTTGCACCTTTCCTGGAACTTGCTCTGTAGCCCAGGCTGGCCTTGAGCTCACAGAACTCCTCCTGCCCCTGCCTCCCGAGTGCTGTGATCAAAGGTGTGTGCCACCACTGCCCGGCTATTTCATACTTTTAAGAAGAATGGTATAGCTCTGGGTCACAGGGCTGTTTCAGTTTTTGTTATTTTGTCTTATTTATGCTTAATTTAGGCAAGTGTTCTTCCACTATACTTCAAAATTTAGGCAGCTGTCTTTATAATTTAATTTTTTATTATCATTATTAGTAAATATCAAAATTAAATTATCAGAAAAAGCAAAACTCTTTTCCTTTCATTACATATATGGTTAGATGAACAGTCAGACAGATAGATGCATAAAAAGAAAGATGCATTCTTGAAACTTATGATTTTTCTACTAAAGTACACACATGAAATTTAAAATTGTGATGCTTAAATTTCCATTCAATCCAACTGTAAAAATATGTATTATATTCATGTAAAGTAGGAGATAACAGCATTAATATTTACTGATAATATTGTATAATGCTCTGCTTGCATCTAAAAAAGACCTGAGTTGACAAATCATTTGCAAATGACATGTAGCATCAAGATGGAAAAGAAAAACAAACGTCATATGCTTGTGTTAGAGAAGAGAAAGGAAAAGAAAGGAACAAACAAAATGATTATTTTCATATCAGAAAATTATTTGTAGTATAAAACAAAAGGCAAGGATTGCAAGGCTTTTCTTTGTAATGCAGAATCTTTGTGGGGAGCAGTAAAGTTGTTCTGAAAGTTTGTTTTGGCAATTGAGTTTGGATTACTTTTATTCCAGAACAGAAACAACAATAAAATTTTTAACTCTCTAAACTATGAAACAGTCTGTTAAAAGGACTGGCTGGTTAGTACAGTGCATGTTGATTCCTCTTGTTTAATGTCGGATTACAATATTTTCTAATTTTGCCACAAGAAATTACAAGTTGTAACCCTTATATAGTACCAGTGAACATATTGTGATAAACACATCTGGGATGTTAATATTCAGTGTTTTGATGTATCATCATTTAGTTTGAAGCCATCCTTCTGATCAAACCCTTAGGTGAAAGGTCACACAAGAATTAACAAGTGACCAAACTTAGCCACTCTAGTCAACTAAACATCAAAAGGAATCTCAACAAGAAATTATTCTCACTGGGACATACCTCAGCAAAAGAATTATGCTATGGCTAATCTCATTTAAAATAAATAAAAAGAAGAAGAGTTAATATAATTAGAACCCAGATTTTTCTCAGTTAATAAATTTGTTGCTCAATTGTTAATTTAATTCTCTATTTTCATAAAGCTACATAAAATGTTTAAAATTATACACATTGCTCTTATGATGACAAGTTTGGGTTGTTTCTCTGTTTTCTTTTCTTTTTTTTTCTTTTTTTTGAGCTGAGGATCGAACCCAGGGCCTTGCACTTGCTAGGTGAGTGCTCTACCACTGAGCTAAATCCCCAACCCCTGTTTTTCTGTTTTCAATGGGGTCTGGTGTATGAAGTTCAATTCTGTCAATTCTGTTCTGCACAGTTTTTTGTTTGTTTTAAAATAAAAATTTTGAGAACTTCATACAGGAGCAGGAACTCATTCATCATCTTGGATCTCCCTCCCCAAACTCCTCTGTTGTATCCTTTCCTTTTAATTTTCTGACCATTTCTTCTTTATTTATTATTGTTTTACACACACACACACACACACACACACACACACACACACACACACACACCATATTTATATACAATCTACTGAGGTGATTTAGCACTACTCATCTGTACACACACCCAGTAATGACCATTTAGGTGTTGGAATAACCATTGTGGGAGTTTATCCCTGGAGAAAATTGATTCTGCATCTCAGCATCCATTGACCACCTGAAAATCTTCATCTATGGGTGTGACCTTGTGGAATTTTCCATCAAGTTGACATGTCATTAGGACTTGTTCAGGCAACCACACTGTTGAGATTTCATGGATCCATTTCTCTGTCATGTCTCTGAAACCATATCTAGCAGAAGGCTTCCTGGACCTCTGGCTCTTACAATCTATATACCATTGAATTTGTGATTTTTTTCCTGACCATTAAGTATAGGGTTTACATTGCAGCTGTGTGAATTGTTAATTATAGTTGCGCACTCAAAGTCACTCTTTTAAAGATGTGAATCTATGTAATAATTTCTATCTGCTGCAAATAAAGAAGTTTCTTTTTTGTGGAGTGAGAGAGCTACATTTACCTGTGAGTGTAAGTATGAGTATTTAGAATGCAATTAGAAACTACATTAGTTATTACTTTAGAGAAAAGGCAGTAGTAGATTCTCTTTAGATTTATGATGTCTACAGACATGGATAGTTGGCTGGATTTACAACACCAGTCATGAATTCCTTCTTATTAGCCAGTCCTTACACTCATTTAGACAGTGGTATATTAACTCACAAGATAAAAGAGCTGCTATTGCACCATCAGGAAGCCAGTCATTGTTGTAGTTCACAGGCTTTACAGCTAGGTAGTACTTCAAATTACTCCTCTCTCTTTTTGCATGGCACTGTCCGATATTATGAGAGTAAATAGTCAATGAGAACACTTCAAATCAATTCCAGCTGAATTTTTCAAAGACCTGCTTCCAGTGTCTGTGGTATCTTCAGCAATAGTGTTTTGCCTTCATTTTTTGGAAAGCAACCAAGGACAACATTGTTCTGAGAGAATGTCATATGCCCCTGATAGAAAAGTCAAAAGGCTGATTTCCATAGCTTCCAATAGGTTTCCTAGTAGATAGTACATGGCTCTTGGGGACAGCACAATTTGTCCATGTTTAAGCTTATAAATATCTTTCCATTTGGATTTTTTTCAAACATCCTTAATGGTATTTATCTCTCCTTCATCCACCTCCCCACATGTTATTCTTTCTCTCCCTCCCCAATTTGTTTCTATGAAAGTTTTATGCTATTACTTTCTTGGTGCTTGATTTCTACCAATCCCATTTTTAGACTTCTTCTCTTACTCTACATTTCCTTTATACTTTTCTGGCTTCTTTGATTAATAAGTCTTATGTCCTGAAATCTAAAGATTCTCATATAGGAACCACAAGTTAGTGAGAACATACAGCATTTGTCAAGTCTAGGTTACCTCTTTCCATGTAATATTTTCCATTTCCATCTATTTACCTACAAATTTCATCATTCATTAGAGATGAGTAAATTCACATATGTATATGTACCACGTCCGTGATGCATTCATCAAGTTGATGAATTTTGAAAGATTAATAGGTTATTTCCACTTCCGACTTCCTGTGAATGGATGTTATTTCATTGCCGTTCACTCAAAATTAAGGGATGTAATGCATGATCTGTATTTGAACCTCAGTCTACTGTGTTAATGTATATTCTGTAGAAGCTCTTTTAATCTCTCACCACCTTAGTTTTCTTTCACATAAATGGGATGACAATAGTAGGCCAACAGTAGAGTTTCTTTTAAGACTGTCAGAAATAATGAGCTAATTCAACTTTTTAGTATAGTAGTGGTATGTGATCACTATTTATTATTATTAAGGCTTTATTGTTATTAAAATCAGCCAACTTCATAAGGTTCCTATTCTAACTGGAGGCAGAGGAATAAAATAACAAATTTTAAATGCAACAGGAATGTCCCTATGAGAACAATGGAAAAATGAAAAATGAATACACACCCAAAACAAATGAATCCACAGTGTATCCTCATTATCCATTCTTTCTCAGAATTACTGCAGATTGAAGTTGAGGTAATAAACAAAGTTTGCTATAGCATGAAAATTATCACTATGAAACCAGTAGTTTATGAAATTATTCTCTACTGAAACACCTCCTTCTCTCCTGCAGCCACTTAACATTTCAGAGTACCACTGTTCTTCTCCTCCAGTTCTTTATTGATCTCTATTCACTTACTGTAGTGTCTGTAAACATTAATCAATGAAATGCAAATACAAAGCAAATTAATTAAATAGTGAAAGTGCATATCTTGCAAGAATCAGGGTCTCATTAAGTCAATACAGTTATGTTTCTGGAGTATTCTAGTCACACACAATGCCATTATCAGATGAAAAAGGCATAGCAGTTAATAACTGAAGAAGGAAGGATATTAAATATTTTATTTAGCTCTAAAATAAAAGGAAATGTAGAAAAAATCAGGATTTAAGGTAGCCCCTTGCAAAACATGGCATGCTGTTGATATATTTCATTATGAAACTATTTTCTCAGACAGTTTTCAATCTCAAATGTTTAAAGAGGTATTTTTCATATAATTGAAAAATGTCTGAAAAATACTATGAATGAATTGATAATTTAAATGCGTTTAGTATTGTTTTAATGTAAAAACTAATTGTTCACATGTACACTAATATGCAAGATTTGCTTCATTTTCAACTTCCCTTAGCCACACTCCAACTCCTCCTCTATGCCCCCAATCCCTCTTGAATTCATAATTTCTTCTTACAAAATTATATATGATTTACTAAGTCTAATTAGTATTGGTTGAATGTGCATGTGTGTAGAGATGAACAATTAGAATTAGGGCTTTGTCCTTGAAAGAGTCATTCTCTTTCCCTCACAGAGATTGACATCCTGAATCTCTTCTTGGGGTGGGTACCTGTGGAATTTTCTTCCATCTATGTTGGCATGTTAAGTTACATGCTCTTTGTTATTCTAGAACAGGTTGTGTGGGTATGGGTGCAACATCTTTCTTGTCTAGAAGACACTATCTGCTTGCAGAATTTGTCCCAATCATTGTGCTGGTACAGTCTTTCTGTTCTCTTCTCCACAGTTTCCAGAGGTTGTGTAGTGATTCTGTTACAGTTGCCCTGCTTGGTCTGGGCATCCAGTGGAAACTTATTATGTATATTTTGGACAATTGTAGATCTTTTTAGTAGCCTCTATATGCTAAGTAAAAGATTTCCTGATGCAGAGTAGGGTTGCTTTAAACTGTGCATAAATGATAAGCATTTAGAAGACAGATAGAAATACTATTACTTCAGTAAAATGTTAGCAATGGTTTCTTCTCAAGAATTTTATGACATCTCCATCCATGGCTTTATGGCTGGATTTACAATAGCAGGTATGAGTGCTTTCTGACTCAAGAAGGATTCAGCTTATATTAGACAGTTGAATACATTGTCCAGTATGATAAATTTTAAACTATAATATTCAATTTTGTTCATCATTGCACTGATATATAAAATTCCCCTTAACACCCCAATTCTAGTAAACTCTTCCACTACCATTTCTTTTTCTTTTTCTTTTCTTTTCTTTTTTTTTTTGGTGCTGAGGATCAAACCCAGGGACTTTCGCTTGCTAGGCAAGAGCTCTACCACTGAGCTAAATGCCCAACCCCTACTACCATTTCTTAAAAATTTTAAGTAATTCTTGTTTCAGTTTTAAGTGGGTTTATGTGTCTGTATCCTGAATTATGCATCCATTCATGATGGATGTTTTCCTTAAGAAAAAGTTGACTTAGATTTAAGGGCCCAGATATAAGAATTTGGGGAGAATCTCCAATATATTGGTCTCCATAGTGAAACTTAAGGCACGATGCCAAGCAAATTTGTGTGTGTATGTTCATAATGATATTTTTTAATAATTTAATTTAATTTTACATATCAGCCATGGGTTTACCTGTCCTCTGCTGCACCTGCCCCCCCCTTTCCCCCCCCAGCCCACCCCCCATTCCCATCTCCTCCAGGGCAAAGACTCCCTTGGGGATTCAGCTTAACCTGATGGATTCAGTACAGGCAGGCCCAGTTCCCTCCTTCCAGGCTGAGCAAAGTGTCTCCACATAAGCCCCAGGTTCGAAACAGCCAGCTCATGCACTAAGGACAGGTCCTGGCTCCACAGCCTGGATGCCTCCCAAACAGTTCAAGCTATTCAACTGTCTCACTTATCCAGAGGGCCTGATCCAGTTGGGGCTCCACAGCTTTTGGTTCATAATTCATGTGTTTCCATTGGTTTGGCTATTTGTCCCTGTGCTTTTTCCAATCTTGGTCTCAACAATTCACACTCTTACAGTCCCTCCTCTTTCTCGCCAATCTTTCCTCTTTCTCATTCCTGGAGCTCCACCTGGGGCCTGGCTGAGGATCTCTGCATCTACTTCCATCAGTTATTGGAGAGAGATCTAGCATGGCAGTTAAGGTGTTTGGCCATCCGATCACCACACTAGGTCAGTTTGGCTTTCTCTTTACCATTGCCAGTAGTCTACAGTGGAGGTATCTTTGTAGATTTCTGGGGACCTCTCTAGCACTTTGCTTCTTCCTATTCTCATGTGGTCTTCATTTATCATGGTCTGTTATTCCTTGTTCTCCCTTTCTGTTCTTGATCCAGCGGGATCTCCTGCTCCCCCCTAAGCTCTCTTTCCCTCAAACCCTGCCCTTCAGTACCCCCACTCACGTCCAGGTTGTTCATGTAGATCTCATCCATTTCTCTGTCATTGGGTGATCCCTGTGTCTTTCTTAGGGTCCTGTTTTCTAGGTAGCCTCCCTGGAGTTGTGAGTAGCAGTCTAGTCATCTTTTTTTTTACATCTAGTATCCTCCTATGAGTGAGTACATACCATGTTTGTCTTTCTGAGTCTGGGTTATCTCACTCAGGATGATTTTTTTCTAGATCCATCTATTTGCCTGCAAACCTCATGATGTCATTGTTTTTCTCTTCTGAGTAGTACTCCATTGTGTATAAGTACCATATTTTCTTTATCCGTTCTTCAGTTGAAGGGCATCTAGGTTGCTTCCAGGTTCTGGCTATTACCAACAATGCTGATAGGAACATATCTGAGCAAATGCCCTTGTGGTATGATTGAGCATTCCTTGGGTATATGCCCAAGAGTGGTATAGCTCATCCTCAGACAATGTAACAGTAAGAACCTTGAACAGGTATAACAGAAAATTACATATATCTGTTTTATTCATATAAATAAGAAAGCATCCTAGGACAGATATTTATCAAAAAATCAAAGATATCTGAATTTATGTCTTAGATGATTTCACTAAAATATCTGACAAAATATATTTTTAATTAAAAACTGAATTTAAGCATTTATGTAAACTATATTATGCTATAATAATATTTTTCTGCAGTATGCAAAACAGGATAGACAGACAGAAAGCTAATAGGACAAGGGGAGGGAAAGGAGCCTTGTTCTCAGATATCTGTTTGAAGCCTAGAACTCAAGGGCACTTGCCATTTTCTATAAACATTCCTGGTGCTGTCATATACTAGTTAAGTGTCTATTGTGGTGACAGACCATGACCAAAAGCAGCTTGATAAGGAAGGCTCTGTTTCACCTTAAAGTTTATAATTCCATCACTAAGTTAAATAAGATCAGGTACTCAAGGCAGGAATCTGGAAACAGGGACTGAAGTAGAGACCATGGAGATTTGTTTCCTACTGACTTACTCCATATCTTGCTTCCCATTACACTGATGGCATCTCTTTAAAATGAGTTAGGCCCTGTGACATCAAAAACCAATCAAGAATTTTCATGAAGAGAACTCTCCACAGACATGCTTAAAAGACAGTCTTAAGGAGACATTTTCTTAATTGAGATTTCTTCTTTCCAAATGAGCCTATCTTGTGTTTAGAAAACAAAAATGAAAACAAACTAAAGAAACAAATGATAACATCAGAAACCAACCAGCCAAACACACAAAAACACAGAGAACATTGGTAATAATATTTCTTTTATAAAAAATGTTATTAAATAAGAATGGTAATGCACACAAATTGGTTAACCAACCTAATGGTCAATCTTTTAAACATACATACTGCTAAAGTTATTCATACTGATATGTGTGTGTGTGTGTGTGTGTGTGTGTCTGTCTGTCTGTCTGTCTGTGTGTATTCTTAAATATATTTTTCATTAATGCATGTAACAAAAATTAATGAATAAAAGAGGCCACAAATTTGAAAGAAATCAAGGAGGGTCATTAAGAGGGTTTTCAAAGGAGTATATAATCTCAAAACATAAAATAATTAATATTAAAAAGAATATCTCTAAATAAAACGGTAAACTAGCAATGAGTCATCTAAAGGCTTAAGTTTATAATGCCCTTCTCCTTTCCCAGGTCTAAGCCTGAAAGTTTCTAAGTTTCATAATAAATTCAATTTAGAGTTATTGACATGTCCTTACACATGTGTTCTAATCTTGTGGTTCATGGTTTGCTTTTAACATATTGACATTCTATTCAAGGCATTTCTGGGTCCATCACATGATTTCATTTGTCTAAAGAAGAAGGAAAATTAAGTTTTTGAGTTGAGAGCCACCACAGAGATACATATGAGTATTAATAAGACCCTAATTAAGACTGCTAAAGCACACTCACCTTGAGAAGGTTATTCCATTTATGCTTCAAACTCTCATTTCTATAATTTAAGATTCTAAATTTAGAATCCACATGTATAGAAAAATTTATATTACAAAATTTAGAATGATATAGTAGTTCGAAGAAAAGAGGAAAAGTAAAATTTCTACATATTTATTCTTGTCCACATAAAGTTGTTTTTTTAATAATTTGTTTGGGTCAATATCAAGAATGTGTTCAAGTTTTGATAGCAAGTTTGCTTTTTTCAATTTAAATATATAGTGCCATCAACAAAAGAACTGATATGCAATTTATGCCATTGTAATTATGTGAAACAAACACTCAAATTTGTTTTGAACTAGACAGTTTCTTCTGGTGACTGTGGCTTTCAATTTGTACAAGAGCCAAACACAGTTTCATTAATATAACTGCACATCTTATAGTTTTCTAAATTTATATATTCCAATTGTAATACTCATTATGATTTTTCCCTTATTTACACTAACTACTTTGCTGTGAAATTCAGTGTTAAATATCTCATTTAAAAATACTCTGTTTTACTTGTTCTCCCTTTCTATTTTTGATCCAGCTGGGATCTCCTGCTCCCCTAAGCTCTCTTTCCCTCAAACCCTGCCCTTCAGTACCCCCACTCTCATCCAGGTTGTTCATGTAGATCTCATATAGTTCTCTGACACTGGGTGATCCCTGTGTCTTTCTTAGGGTCCTGTTTTCTAGGTAGCCTCCCTGGAGTTGTGTAGCAGTCTAGTCATCTTTGTCTTACATCTAGTATCCTCCAATGAGTGAGTACATACCGTGTTTGTCCTTCTGAGTCTGGGTTACCTCACTCAGGATGATTTTTTCTAGATCCATCCATTTGCCTGCAAACCTCATGATGTCATTGTTTTTCTCTGCTGAGTAGTACTCCATTGTGTATATGTACCACATTTTCTTTATCCATTCTTCAGTTGAAGGGCATCTAGGTTGAACAAGGAATAACAGACCATGATAAATGAAGACCACAGGAGAACAGGAAGAAGCAACATGCTAGAGAGGCCCCCAGAAATCAACAATGATACCTCCACTGTAGACTACTGGCAATGGTCAAGAGAAAGCCCAAACTGACCTAATGTGGTGATCAGATGGCCAAACACCCCAACAGTCTTGCTAGAACTCTCATCCAATAACTGATGGAAGTGGATGCAGAGATCCTCAGCCAGGCCCCAGGTGGAGCTCCAGGAGTGAGAAAGGCGAGATTGGCGAGAAAGTGGAGGGACTGTAAGAGCATGAATTATTGAGACCAAGATTGAAAAAAGCACAGGGACAAACAGCCAAACTAATGGAAGTACATGAATTATTAATCAATGGCTGTGGAGTCCCCAGCTGGATCAGGCCCTTTGGATAAGTGAGACAGTTGAATAGCTTGAACTGTTTGGGAGGCATCCAGGCTGTGGGACCAGGACTGGATTGGAACCTTGGGCTTACACAGGGACACTTTGCTCAGTCTGGAAGGAGGGGACTGGACCTGCCTGTACTGAATCCACCAGGTTTAAATGAATCCCCAGGGGAGTCTTGGCCCTGGAGGAGATGGGACTGGGGTTAAGGCAGGGGCGCATGGGAGTGGGGAGGACAGGGGAACCCATGGCTGATATGTGAAATTAAAATATCCGTAAAAAATAAAATTTGAAATAAAATTTAAAAAAATAAAAATAAAAATTGAAATAAAAAATACTCTGTTTTACATATTAAGAACAAATGAAAAGTAATTTCTAAATTTGTAGAGCATGGATTGTGTCATTTGGTTAGATGTCCTCTTGGGTTTGTCCTTTCTCATTGGCTGCTGATGTGATGAACATTTTCTCTCCTTTTGATTGCATATTAATTTATTGACATACTTTTTTCTCATGAAGATATCAGCTTCTGAAATAGAAATAGGTATCATCATTCATTATTTTCTAAGTTATTTGTATTTAGGAAAGAAAATTTTATGAAATAATTTTTCTTCTTATACATTCTTTAGATTAGTTTATTAAAGATAAATATTTTATAGAGTAGAATGGTAACTTTGAAGAAAAATTACAACACAACTCTAAAAGTCCCACAGCCTTTTCAAAAATTCCAATGGTTTATAACTCAAGTTTTCTTTAAAATTCTAAACTTTTAAGTACATATGGACTCCTGTAAAATCCAAAATAAATGATGTAGCTTTTTTACCAAAAGGGATGGAAAAGGATAGTAAACCAAACAAAAATAAGCAAAATCAAATTCCAGCATTGTAGTTCAAATTCTTGTAGCTCACTGTAATGTCTGATGTCTGAGAGTCAATCATAATTTTTTGGTCCCAAAACTTTAGACAGCTCTGCTTTTCCAATTGTACCAACCACAGAATATGCAACTGCTCTCATGGGCTCCTAACACAGCCGTTCTTCACTTGTAACAGTCCTTGGCAGTCACTCTGCTTTCCTAGAGACCCTGGGGTCTACCGAAAATTTGGCTACCCCTTCACAAATGCTGTCTCCTGCCTCCCTTCAGAGACTCTGATGCTATAATACTGTGATATACTCCATTTCTCTCCTAGAATTCTTCATTCCTTCAAAACTTCTACCCTGGAGCCAAGTTTTTTGATTAGCTTGGAGATGCAACTTTGGTTTCCTCCCTGGACCACAGCTGGTATGTTGACCCTGGGGGAAATATATCCCAAAGGATTTTACCTCAATGATGCTGGATTCTTGTATGTTTGTTTGCTTTTAATCACAGCTGCTATTTCAGCCCCCAGTAACCTACATAACATTTTCCTGAAATAATCCATGTGAAAAATCTATGGACAACTTGAAGATTATTAGGCCTATTAAGAATATAACAGTCCTTTAATTTTGGATATTGACCAAGAACAGGCTAATGGCTCAGAACTGCTTGGTGCCAAAGGTCAAGGGCGCAGTGTTTTTTAAAGACAAAACCATATTTGCTTCAATGACAGATGAAGGTCAGAATAACCTTGCAAACATTTGTTTTTGGACGAATATAACAGTTATTTCAGAAATAACATGGCAATTATTTTTCACTTATATCTTCTTCATTATATTGATGTATGTCTAGTTTGAATAAGCATTATTTTTTATTAATGAGTTTGGACCATGGTCAATGTCATGGATATCCCAAATGTACTATTGCCAAGCCAGATATTACTTTGAAGGGCTGAGAGGTAGGGGTCTCAGAAATATCTTAAATGAACACAAAATGGAGTTTGAGGCAAGATGGCTTTATGTTAGCCATTTCATTCCTAGTAAGGCAAAGGTTTCACTTCAGTGGTACTGTGTCCTCTTGTTAATTAAAGCTGATTCTTTAACTTCAATTAAACTGCAATCACAGATTCTTCTGGTTGATGTTTGTTTGATATTTTTTGAGAATTTCATAATGAGCACTTCATCTACATCAATACCGATCCTCCCTTCCTCCAAAAATCTACACAATTTTATGCAAATATATCACAAAATGACCTCAATGAAATCTTCACCATTCATATGATGTATTTAGTGAAGAATGTAGTTTCTTACTAGCAGGGGCTGAATATTCACCTGGGTCCTACAACATCTGGTGCCACTGAATTGAAACCTTTACTGTGTATGTTTGTAGGGTAATGTGGAAATAGTCATGCCAAATGCCATGAAGCCAATATTAATTTTTTTTTTTGTACTTTTTGGTTTTTCGAGACAGGGTTTCTCTGTGCAGATTTGTGCCTTTCCTGGAACTCGTTTTGGAGACCAGGCTGGCCTCGAACTCACAGAGATCTGCCTGGTTATACCTCCCGAGTGCTGGGATTAAAGGCATGCACTACCACTGCCCGGCTTGAAGCCAATATTAAAAGATCACATGTGGCAATTGGTTCTCTTCTTCACCCATGTGGATTCCAGGGGACCAACTCAGATCATCAGGTTTGGTTACAACTTCCTTTCTCTATTGATCCATCTCATAAGCCTCTAGAGGCAATCTTAAAGTAGATTAAAAAAAAACTATTATATTTATGAAAAGTTCTTATTATCAAATATGTATCAAATATGTGATTCTCTAATTCATACTATACTTGCCCTGGTTTCATGAAAAACATTTTGTTTTTGTTTTTGTTTTTGTTTTTGTTTGTTTGTTTGTTTTTTACTCTTTGTTCTTTTGGGGGCCCACCACACAGCTCCAAAATGCACAGAAACTTATTAATACTTATGAATGCCTGGCCTTAGCTTGGCTTATTTCTACCCAACTTTTCTTAAATTATCCCATCTGCCTTTCGTCTCTAGGCTTTTACCTTTATCTAGCTTACATTCCTTTTTTTCCTTCTTGCTCTGTGGCTGGTTTGTGCTGGGTGGCTGAACCTCAGCATCCTCCTCTCCTTTTGCTCCTCTTGCTCCTCCCTCTTCCCTCTCTTTGGCCTGCCTGCCTGCCAGCCCCAGCTATCCCTCATCCTGCCTTTGGCTCATCAGCTCCTTACTAGAGCAACCAGGTGTATTCACAGGCACAGTAGCACAGCTTTGCAGAGTTAAGCAAATGCAACATGAAAGAATCCAGTACATTTTTGCACCATTAAACAAACATTCAATAAAAGCATAAAAGAATGTAAAATATCTAACTAATATTCCACAACTTCTACCAATGTAAACTATTATGATTAGTGTATATAACATTATATAAATACTTCGAAACAAGTATTTTTCTCTTATTTTATTATTTTAAATAACTTAGCAATGTGCATTCTTTACTTAATGCAGTTTTGTTCTCTGAAAATTTGTTTTCCCATACAAATTTTCTATACTTTAACTGTGTATTGATCAAACACAGTTAAGTGCTGTGGATATCGCTCTGTACAAATAAAATACTGTTTGGCCAGTGGCTAGGCAGGAAGTATAGGTGGGACAAGAGAGAACCAGCCTTCTACTTCCCAGAATCCTCTTCTCTCTTGTTCTGGGAAGTAGAAGGCTGGAAGAGACACCACCAGCCGCCGCCATGAAAAGCAACATGTAAAGACACCGGTAAGCCACAAGCCATGTGGCAAAGTATAGATTAATAGAAATGGGTTAATTTAAGATAGAAGAAGTAGATAACAAGTAGCCTGCCATGGCCATACAGTTTCTAAACAATGTTAGTTTCTGTGTGCTTTCTTGGTTGGGTCTGAGCGACTGTGGGACTGGCGGGTAAGAGAGATTTGTCCTGGCTCTGGGCCAGGCAGGAAAACTCTAACTACAAATGGCGCCCAATGTGGGGCAAGAGTTTCTACCTAAAACCTGACAAAAAAGATTCTAAGACAGAGCTAAAAACAGCTTCCTAATTGTCTCTCTCAAGTTAGCGGCAGCCTGCTGGTTTGAGCTACTATGGCGGGTTCCTGGCACGTGCGTCTGACCTGCAGTGCAGCGGGAATAAGGAGTCTACAAGCAGTACTTTACTCTGCTGCATGGTGGATTTAGCCTTTGCTAGTTAAAAAAAAAAAAAAAAAAAAAAAAAAAGTTTCTGGGCTATGCGCTGCTTTAATAGAACTGCTTCTGATAGTTGATGGTACACATGGCTCCAGACCCAGAGCTGATGGTAAACTATCACCGCCATGTTGGAAAGCTGAGGTGGGCGGAGCCAGCAGCCACAGCAGCGTTTCAGTCTTACAAAGATGGATATTACACAGAGAATCTGGTTTATGTTGTCTTTGGGATTTTTAACTACAGAAAAAGATTTGTTCGTAAAAGCTGTTGAGTTAAACAAGTATGTAAATTTTAATGGTACCTTGACTTCAAAATTTGGATATAAGGATATGTTGCTTTGGAATGGAGTCTCTGCTTTTGTTTCCACAGAAAGCCAGAGGCTATGGATTTGTTCCAGATTAAGATATATCAGGTTTGATCAACCAAAACCACCTGAAAGGTCTCCGATGACACCATGGCCCAGATGATCTGACATCCAGAATGGTTTCAAGGCAACTGGCTCAGAGGTTCACCCTAATGGACTACTCCATAATCCTAAAATTGTCTTTGTGTCCCCATAAGATACAGCGCCCCCCTCCAGCAGAAAGTAGTAAAAAAAACTACGCCCAAATTCCCAGCTGGCTTTGGAGATGGAATTGACTCACTCCTTCTCTAAACCCAGACATATTGCTAAAAAAAAAGGTTAAGAGATTTTTGTGTCCCAAATCAGAAGAGCCCTCTGGTGTGGGACAGAAAACAAAACCAATATTTTTATTTAAAGCAGGTTGATTATAAATATGATCTCTTTCTAAAGAAGAAAAGGGAATATGATATAGATATAATAGGATGAAAGGGTAGATTAAGAAAGGAACTTACTTCTAAAGAGCAACAACTTGTTTAAAATGTTTTACATTTATATATTTTTTAGTCTATTGATACAAACTTAAAGTTAATTTTGTT
Organism: Onychomys torridus; assembly: GCF_903995425.1. Taxonomy (NCBI): domain Eukaryota; kingdom Metazoa; phylum Chordata; class Mammalia; order Rodentia; family Cricetidae; genus Onychomys; species Onychomys torridus. The sequence continues at coordinate 95,862,234 of NC_050452.1, read as the reverse complement.
ATATTGTGTGTATATTTCTACTCCTGTTTAAGGTATTATGTTTGTATAGCTCATTTTAAATTAAAATGGATAATTAAAAATAGATTAATGATTAGTCATCTATGATAATCATACTCATAGCCATGTTAGTTAAGTCTTCTAGATATATAGAAAGATATTTCAGATAGATAGGTAATCTTCAAATACTTCAAAGACCTACAAAATATGGCATTTAAAATACTTTTAAAATTTAGACTTTCTGGACAGTGAGACATGTCTGCTCCTGGCAGCACCAATTTACTTCAGAGAGAAAGATGGGCATTGAAGACACATCATATGGAATTTATCTTCACCTTGACAAAAATAGCCATTTGGGCAAGAAACTGTTCTTGCCTGGACTGCTTGATCAACTGGACATGCAGGACCCATAGAAAGGTGACCACTAAACTTTGCTTGACAAAATGGTCCTTCAGGTTCCTGCTTTGCAGAGGAAACTGCCAGACGTTCTACAGGACACTGAGAAAAATGACCAAGAGACTCTAGCCCTGTGGGCTAAAGACAAATGCCCCAACTTTACAAAGAAACATTAGGTGACTGTCCAGGCTGCCAGCTGTCTCTGTCTACTCTTACAAGACTCCCGAAAAATGCTTGCATCCTTCTCCTGGTTCTCAGGTAATATTATATCCTTCTGAGGTCTTTGATATGGTTAAAGACTAGAAAGTTATAATTTTACTCAGTTATGATACAAGATAAGTTAGATATAAAACCTTAGACTCACCAATATAAGATAGGATATCTTCTTTAATAATGTAAATATAATTCTTGCTTGATAATTGTTTTGTTATATGTAATTTTACTATGTAAAAGTTAAAACCTTCCTTAAAAAAAAAAGAAAAGGGGAAGTGCTATGGATATCGCTCTGTACAAATAAAATACTGTTTGGCCAGTGGCTAGGCAGGAAGTATAGGTGGGACAAGAGAGAAGAGGATTCTGGGAAGTAGAAGGCTGGAAGAGACACCACCAGCCGCCGCCATGAAAAGCAACATGTAAAGACACCAGTAAGCCACAAGCCATGTGGCAAAGTATAGATTAATAGAAATGGGTTAATTTAAGATAGAAGAAGTAGATAACAAGTAGCCTGCCATGGCCATACAGTTTCTAAACAATGTTAGTTTCTGTGTGCTTTCTTGGTTGGGTCTGAGCGACTGTGGGACTGGCGGGTAAGAGAGATTTGTCCTGGCTCTGGGCCAGGCAGGAAAACTCTAACTACAGTTAAGTAAACAGAGACTTCATAATGTATCTTTGCCACAGTAAAAAATTATATGTGCCTTAGTCCACACACTTTTTAAAGTGCGCACAGCTTTGAGTTTTACTAAGAATGTAAATGTTATATCCTGTTCACATTTATATAACTATGTCTGAAATTCCTGATTTGAACTTATGGCTTTATAAGAAAAAAAATCTTAATATTAGTCAAGAATAAAAATTAAGTATTTATAAATGTATAGATATTTTACTATAGTTATTAAAATTTAATAATATGTACAATAATTTGATCTTTATCAAAACATGAGGTACATACTCTTACTATTATCTCTACAGAATGCTCAACTGAGGAATAATATTAAGAATGGCTGCCTCCAGATAAAGACATTTATCATTTGGAAATACTCTTGGGTTAAAATAAAATGACCTATGTAAACTTTTTATACAGTACATAGCTCTTGTTACATTATATACATTAATATTATATTGTATTAATACTTATTATCTTATTTCATGTTTCTTGGATATCTGTTCTCAAATTGAAAAAGTCTAATGAAGAAACTCTAAGTTCTACTATAATGTAGCAGATTAGATCTTGGATTCACATCCTCTCCCACCTGAAACCACTCTGACTTAGAAAAGGAAAGGAAGAATATAAACAAAGAACACACCAAAAAAAGGAAAGTAAATAGAGCATGACAGCAATTGTACTTTTATGACTATAAATCAAATAATCCATTAGTAACTTTGAGAAGCAAAAAGAATTAGACCATATACCACCAAGAGGGCAATTTCACATATAATTTTAATCACATAACAAATCTTAAAAGTGGTTTTGAATTGAGTGTATTAGTTTTCTTTAAACTTACTTCTTTGGTTGATCCAAAAAGTAAAATTATTGATTTAAAATTATACGAAAATTGCTTAAAATCCCAGAACATTACTAACCCAGTTTACTCTGTGAAGCTGTTGATCTGAATGAATTTCACAGTTAATTAGATTCAAATGTAGTAAAAAGCTACATTTGGTCATAGGTATGACTACAACAAACTATCACCAAATGAGTCCCTTATAAACAGTAGAAGTATAGTTCTCACAGTTGTGCAAAGAATGAGTACTTCAAGATTAATGAACAATGATGGTCAGTGTTTGGCGAGGGCCTATTTCCTGGTTCATTATTCTGTTTCTCTGAGTCTTACATGCTAGATGGAGCCATATGCTGCTCTATGCCTATTTGGTAAAGGCATTTATCCCATTCATGAAGACCAAGGCCTCATGTCCTAGTCACTTCCTAGTGATGCCCCCATACTGCTAACTCAGGCATTATGATTTCTTGAGAATATAACATTTTATACCATGAAAATATTTATTTTTTTTGTTTTAACTTTTAGCACAAGGTTCTAATGTCAAGTGGTAGTGGGTTATAGTAATTCCTATGGGACTTCTATTTAGCTTGTCTAGAGAAAAATTAGTGTTAAATAACTACTTCTACAGCTCTGAAGGTAAAACCCAATGTGTGTCATTGATTAAAATGTTACAGGATCATATTATAGCAAAAGTTGTATCTCAGGCATCATTTCATTCCATGGGTAAGAAAACTGATCTATATCCCAGACATTCTTCCCTTTTTGAAACTCAAAGCTACCTATAGCTCTAGCTGATGGGATATAATGTCTTCCTGCCTCTCTGGGCACTCATACTTGTATGCATACACACACACACACACACACACACACACACACACACAGAGAGAGAGAGAGAGAGAGAGAGGGAGAGAGAGAGAGAGAGAGAGAGAGAGAACAGAGGGAAGAGGAAGGAAGACAGACACAGATACAGAGTAAAAGGAGAGACCTGAACATGAAGAAAATGTTTATTATCCTAAAGAGAATGTTTTAAATCATCTATGAATTCTTTATCATAAAGATAGTTAGTAAATAAGAGGAAATGCTTAAAAGGGATTTTTTTTTTGGTAACTTCTTAAATATAAATGAGTATCCTCAGAAGGTGTTTATCTTTATTTATTATTTCTTATAATAATGTACATGTTGGTAAAGTATCACAGACTTGACTTTTAGTAAGGAGGATGGCAGGCGTTTATGTTTCAACATATTTATGTTCTCAGTGCTCTCAGAAAAAAATAATGTTTGAGCAACATAAAAAGAATTTACTTTATAAAGTATCTTAGTTACTGTTCTTTTGCCATGAAGAGACAAAATGACTAAGGCAACTCTTATTAAAAAAGTATTTAACTAGGGGTTTTCATACACATTCAAGGGTTTAGTCCACTGTCAACACGGTGGGGAACATGGCAGCACCATGGCAGTACCTAAGAGCAACGTCCTGCTCTGCAGTATAAGGGAGAGAGCTGCCCTAGAATGGGCTTTTGAAACCTCAAAGCCAACCCCCAATGGCACACTTTCTCCAGTAATGCCACACCTCCTTCTCAAATATTGCCACTCCATAATGATTTACCATTCAAATATATGAGCCTATAGGGGCCATTTTTATTCAAACCAACACATGAGAATAAGGTAAACAGTAATTCTCATGAATGAAATGTGATAATAGAATGTCTATGTTTATGTATGTGTGTGTTTGTGATTGTGCTGTATGCAAACATAGATTATATACACAGTTATATTTTATAAGATATGTTTATCTCGTGTTATGAGACACATGGAAATATATCATTGAATAAATGTTATAGGGCAGAGAAATATATACATATAAGCTGAGTCTATTATGTATTATCTAAAAATAAAAATGTTAATTTTAACAAGATTTTTATGCTGTTATATGTAATAGCTGTATTTTATGAACAACTACTCACTAAACTCTGTGAAGATGAATTTAGAAATATTCAACAAATGTGCATTATTTTTGAAAAGCTGAAATTTCCATTGTTAATTCCAAAACCAATGAAAAAGCTAAACAATTCCGTTATGATAAAATGCATATAAATGATGTAAGAACTCTCCAGCATAAACATACCAGTTCAGCTTACCCAAATAATAAGAAAAATAAATTATTCTAATTATAGTCATAATATTTCATAGCACATAAAAATGTCATTACATGAGGAAAACTGTGATTTCCCAAAACACAAGATAAATAGACTGGTTTTACTTATTAACCTCACTCAGTTATCCTAAATTTAATATGAACTAATTCAATTGAGCATTAAATAACTAATGCCCTAATATATCTTAGCCAAAATGGAATGGATCCACATCAGAAGTTTATTAAGATAATTTGTCATACAAATATATAACAGAAGAACAAAGTATAGTATTATTATAATTGAAAACAAAGGCCTTGCTATTAAGTAGGTTCTTTGATAATTTCATATATTTATATAATATACATACATATATGGTTGCATCCTTTCTTTATGTTCTACCACACCTACCTATTCTACCTATTCATTACCAGTCTTTTCCAAGGTTCATGACTTTTGTTTTCTTTTATGACCTATTTAGTTTAACTAGGGCCAACTTTATTACCACTGGATGGGAATGTTGGAATTATTCAAAGGAACCTGGTGAGATGACTAGTGGCTACAAACTTGAAGCTATGAGTTCTCCTTTCTATAATGGATCAATAGGAAGTAGGTCAATGTTGATGGCTAGAGTGCCCTGAAGCCCTCTTCCATCTATTCCTCATTCTTGATAAGCATATTACTATACAGACTCAGGTTAAACAACCATAGCTAATGAGAGTTAATTATTGTAATGGTTTTACACTGCCAAGAAGCTGTTATTTCACCTTTCTTTTGGTGCTTAAATTCTTCCAGCCCCTTCATCCATAGCATTCCCTGAAATGTGGGAAGAACAGTGTATTTTTTTTCCTTAGAGTTGAATAGTCAGCATTCACTTATTCTTAGTACCTTGTGCCCCCATGAGTTTCTGCATTCACCAGAATTCACTAATAAATACTTTCATTATTAAGGCAGACAATGTTTACAAACATATGTTAAAAGATTCTAAACACTGAGTCAATTTACATCAACAAAGGACTTAAGTTTCCCTTGAAGTGCCTCTCCTCTCATAAGCTTTTGAGCAGGTTTATAGTACCAGGTATAGATTATGTCCTTTGGAATGGGCCTCAAAAGCAATCACAACATGAATTTCTACACCTATCTGTCTGTCCATGGTTGTATACATCTCTTCATGCCGGTTGGTATTGTAGTTCTCAGAGTTCACAGCTGTTTGTAAACACGAATGCCTTTTCCACCCTAGCAGGCTGCATAGCACATTCCAGCACTATGAAAGATAGACAGTGTGAGTGGGGGCCTTTCAGTTCAGTTCCAACCATTTTTCTCTTCATCATGTTCACCCTGAGATATTAAATAGGCTCCAAACAATTCAGGCTTCTGCTATTTCCATTGGTTGTACTACAAAAAAGGGCCACATTCCAATTACTTCTTGAATTAGCCAAAAAATGTAGGGCTATTCATAATAGGTTTATCTTCCCAAGTATAATAGGAAAATCTCCAAATCTTGCAATAATTACATTATCTTTAATTGTACTGCCCAATAATAAAACTAATATCTAAGAAAATCAAACTCCATTCATGAGGAAAACATAAAGTGAATAAATATGAATATATTTTTTAGTAACATGAAGAATTATGCATCTAAGTCAAAACAAGCCTCACCACCAATGAGGGTATTTTTAGAGTTATTTTGACTTAAGGAATTTATTTGGGCTTACAAGATGAATTTACACTCGAAAATGGTAAACTAAAGCAACATAAACCATTAATATTTAGTAAATATAATAATCAAATGTTAACATTCCCAAAATGTAATAAAAAGCTACATAAATAAACAATATAGTCAAAAGTAGAATAGAAAAAGTTTAATAACTAACACTGAAAGAACACAAGAGGGAAAAATATGTCTATATAAGCAAAAAATACTAATACTTTCAGAATTAAATAATATTTAAAGAAATATTAACACAAATTTTGAAGTCATACAGCAATTTTAAATAGTCAAATCAAATATAATACAAAATTTTATTTTGATATAATATATGACTTATTTAGGGTTTTCTATTGCAGCAAAGAGACACCATGACCACAGCAGCTCTTATAAAGAAAACATTGGGATGGCATGGTGGCTGTGTGTTTGGCAGCATTCTGGCAGACGTGGTGCTGGAACCGAGAGTGCTACATCTTGACTCAGAGGCAACAGGAAGTCAACTCACAGCCACACTGAGGGAAGATTGAACAAAAGAGACGTCAAAGCCCGCCCCCACAGTGACACATTTCCTCCAACAAGGCCACACCTCCTAATAGTGCCACTCTTTTGGGGGGCTATTTTCTTTCAAATTACCACAATGTGGAATTTTGAGGCAATTCTCAGTAATTTAAAGAGATTTTTAAGATTCATGAATAGAATAAGCAATAAAAAGTGAAATAAACAGTGGACTGTGTAGCCATTGTCTCCAGAAACCATGTGTAAGTCCATAATCCATGCTCCAGCTGATTAGAAAGGGCAGGGAAACTTTTGTCATGGTTTCAATGACTGTAGACTCACATTAAGAGGGACACAGGAGGCTTCTGTGATAACCCCTACCCCCACCTGATACCCTGCAAAAAATAGTAACAACCTAGACAGAAAGCCATGGAAGATAGTTCTCAAAAATTGTAATAAGGATAAGGCTATTAAAGTATAGCTCTCCACAATTGATGGTTTCTGGGACAGGTGTAAGTGCGGAAGAACTTTTTTTTTTTTTTTTCAGGAGTTTGACTGGGATTTTGACCATGCTCTAGTAAGTGAGTAAATGTGCAACAAAAATTGAAATTTGCACAAATTGAAATTATTTTCTTCTTCTTTTGTTAATGTTGTTGTTTTTGCTCTTCTTCCTCTTTTCTTCTTCTTCTTCTTCTTCTTCTTCTTCTTCTTCTTCTTCTTCTTCTCCTCCTCCTCCTCCTCCTCCTCCTCCTCCTCCTTCTTCTTCTTCTATTTCTTGTGTGTGGGGGGTCCCAAGGTTAGGAGGCTTACATAGGAAGCCTTGTAATTGAGGGACTTCAATTTCACTATGTGAAATCTCCAAATAATTAAAATATTGTGAAAAATAAAGGAAATAAAATAGGAAAGTATTAAATAATATTTTAAATCATAACTAACTAAAATTATAAGTTACTATAAAAGTAATAATCAATTGAGATAATTGGAGAAGAGAAATTTTCAACCTGGAAAATGAAAAGTCCTGATGAATAGGAATCAGTATATGGGTTTTAAATCAGGTAAAATGGATATTTCAAAGGGAGAACAGGCCTTGCACCTCACTTGGGCAGCACAGTAGAGTGCTGTTGACATGAGCACATGTGAGCCAACACTGAGAATGTGAGCATGGATGATCTGTTCCTACTTCTCCTCTGACATGTGGTGGCATGGGCTAGGAAGAGTTATCCCATACCCCTTCACTCCCCACCCCTGCCTGTAGCAGTTGGGAGAGCTGTCCCTGAGGCCATTAATAGCTGGAGGCCTCTCCCTGCTTCTCACCAGCTCCAACACTTCTGAGAGTGGCACACCCCAATTCACTTGGGCAACATAGTGGGCCTGGTGGTGTAGATATGGGTGGGCTGATCCTGAGGGTGTGAAAGTAGGAGAACTGGTCCTGTGCCTTGCTCCTTGCTACATAGGGTGAACTAGTCAGGGCAACGCTGGAGAGCTCATGCTTATGGTGAGAGAAGAGGAAAGCTGGAGGGCTAAACAACCCTACAACTACCCAGGCACAATATCAGGGCTAGGAGTTGATTCATCCCAACTTCTACCACACCTATGATCTAATGGAGCACATGAAGGGGCAGGTCCTACAGATCCAAAGCTGTGGAATCTATACACACACACACACACACACACACACACACACACACACACACACACACACACACACACACACACCAGGATATCCAAGTGGAGTCCCAATGAGGGACCAACAGTGATGGTGTAGCAGAAACCAGAGGCCTCAAACCAGACAAAAGACTATTTGCATTGAACACTTACAAGTAAAGATATATGGACTAAAGAGTATACTGTGTGGCATACAGTGTCTCACTACAGCTTCCATGATGAGATTTTTCTTTCTTTTTTTTTTTCTTTTCTTTTCTCTTGAATTTTATTTTATTTGGGGAAAATGTTGCAAGGACAGGAGCTAGGAGGCAAAATGTGGATACAAAAGGAGTGAGTACATGAGTGGAATCAAGATGCATGAGGTAAAAGGGACACAAAGAATAAATGGATAAATAGATAAATATTACTTTAAACTGGGAGAAATGTTTGGATAAATTCTGGATTAAAAGGAAAAAGCTTTATATGTAATTAATAAACATATGAATTGCTGAATTTCTTCATGAAATTAATTCATAATAAGCAAGGTGACTTGCTTTCTCTGAAAAACCAGTGTCTAATATATGTAAAGCAACACAACAGATGCTATATACAAATGACTATATAAATATGATACTTTATATATTATAGCTCCTAAGAAGAACTTAGGGGAACTCTTGATTTAGTATACAATAGAACATATAAACAAAAAAAATTAGCTAGTTAAAAAAATAAATCCATATGAAACTCAAACCAACTCAAAAACAGCTAAAATATTTTCAAAAACAAAAAACACTTCATATTTCATAAAAATGAACATTCCTAAAATAGACCCCATGAAATCATTTGTCACAGATGGTATTGGTTAACATAACTTTTTGAATTAGAATTTAAAATGGAAAAATGCACAAGTAATTATATATTTAGAAATTTATAAATGATATGAGTGACCTGGATATTCTTCTAACAACAACACAATAAAATGAAAATTAATCACCCAAGTCACCTGTTATCAACACTACTACTTCCCCAACCTGCCTACCATGAGAGCTGAGGTAATTTTATGAGCAACCAGGACTTCAGTACTAGATAATAAAGAAAAACAAAGATGCCCCTTAAGGCTGAAATTCAACTTTTTAATCAGCTGCTACAATGCAAAACAGTTTCTAGGGTTTTATCATATCCTTTGACTTCCATAGTGCTCAGAAAAATCTCTCCAAGTAAATTGTTTGGCTTTTTTGAAGAAAACTCAAAATTATTTACTTTATATCTTTTCAGCTCTTAGGGAGTATTTTTACACTATTTGGGGGTCACATTCCTAATACTTAGGTCAGTTTGCTTGTTATGATCACCATTACACATTCATTTGTGGAAACAGACCATACTCAACTTTTTTTATTGTCCACATTTGAACACTCCCTTCTCTGTTGTCATCACAAGAAACAAGAGGGGACTGTTTGCTAAAGACAGAGTTGTTGCATGACTGTTATTCCAGAACTGCAAGAAAGGAAGTGGGAGGACTGTGAGATGGAAACTGTTTGGGGTTGTATAGACAGCTGATCATCACTCTGGTCTTTATATCATGGCCTACCCCCCAAAAAATTAGAAAATAGTCAAACAAACCAACCAAAGGGAGTAAAGACAAGATGTATATTGGGCTTAGTTTTGGAGTTCTCTGAGCATGGCCCCATATGTACTAGTTACAGTGAAATCTTGAGGTTGAATTACACCATGACAGGCAGCATCACAACACAGTGCAAGGGAGAGAATTCTCTCAATGGTGGCATGAACCATCATTAAATTTCTATAAAACATGAGTAATGTTTTAAAATTTTATTCATGGAAAAGTATAGAACATAAAACTAAGAGCTCCAGAGAGACCATATTCTAAAGCAGGATGTAACAAAGAGGCAGGCAAGGCCAGCTTCCTTCCATTCTCAAAGTTCATTCCATGATTCTAGCTTTGACTACTTCTGGGGTCCTCCAGTATCTCCAGTGACCTAACCTCAAACCAGGCCATATTACTTAAGGAATTTTTATCAGGATTTTTGTTACTGTATTATCATGTTACTGCCATGGACACAAAGCTTCACACATCTGAACCCTTCATTTGAAAACCACATGTAAGCTGCAATAGCATTTACTAGTTGTCATCTGGTTAAAATCTGTATTCAACTAGATTGTTATACAAGCTAATCATCCTTCCTAAATTAACTGATGCATTGCTTTGCAAGATAGGTATTTCAAAGCCATTTCTTTGTTTAAGGATAATATAAATGAAGCAATGTGCATTGTATGCTCAAATAGTATATTTATAAAATGTTTCTCTAGATGTCAACGCTGCTGGTGCCTGCTTCAAAACTTATTCTTTAAATTTTATGCAGATGTAGCTGGAGAGATATTTCAGTGGGCAAAGGTGCTTGCCATATAGCCTGATGGGTGATCTGAACTGGATTCTGGGATTCACATGGTATAATGATAAAAAGTGACTTGTGTAAGTTATCCCTTGACAACACATGCTCATTGGCACATATGTGCCCATACAAAAACATAAATAACTAAATATAAACAATTTGAATCTATAAGGATCTTAATATGTTATTCTAGAGTGGTAAATACATGGCAAGGGGTGAAATCCTCAATGTGTTTTATTCATGTTGAACTGAAGAATCATACCCAAGTAGGATTCTCTGTAGAGAATCAGAATTAAAATTGGAAGGTTATAGAAGTATTTAAAACTTCCTCCATTTCCTTGACATTTATTACAAAGAAACATATCATACATTTTGTTCTCTGCTTGTGGACACTCTTGTATGGGTGAAAACACCACCTTAGAGGCAATTAGACATTGTTTAGCATAAGGGAGTGTTTGATATTTTGACTGTTCCAAGTCTATGTTGTTCTGTGTTTGTCTATTGTCTCCTTTTTGTTTACTGCTATTATGAAAATGGAAGAAGCTGGAAAGCAAATACTGTTCTCTTTTCAACTTTAATGGATTCATTTTGCTGCTGTTTGATTTCTATAGCCATTCTGTCTGCTTTCTTGAGCCTTTGTTAAAGAGAAAGTTGGATGGCTTGAAAAAATGTGTGGGTGACCACCACAAAACAGAATCTAAGGTGATTCATGCATTCTTGTGCATCTAAGACTTTTCTTACTGATTTCTTCAGAAATTATAGGCCTGGATTTAGGCAAGGAAAACGTAAAATATGACCATATTGGGATGTGGGTACATAATGAGATACATTTGTCAAATCAGCATAAAGAGAACAGGAGATGACTCAGTAGGTAGAGTGCTGGGCGTGCAAGCCTGAGGATCTAAATTCAGATCCCCTGCACCTAGGTAGTAAGCCAGGTATGATAGCACATAAATCAATAATCTATCCTAGTGTGGATCAAATAAATGCAGGTTTGGAAAACTCACTTCCAGCAAGACTTATTTAATTGGACACAACTGGGCTTAGTAAGAGACCCTGTCTCTAAATAAATAGATAGATAGATAGATAGATAGATAGATAATAAATAAATAATAAATAAATAAATATGTATTAGATAAAGAGAATCGAAGAAAGACATTATTCTCTGGTCTCCATACATGCACATATGTGTTTATACACACAAGCATGTGCAAGCACACAAACATATGCAATAAGTACATAAAGCTAGAATATAGTTCAGTATGTTTATGCTTTTACAGATCCACAGAAGAATGTGGATTAATTAATTTGTAACTGTCCCCAGAAATAAATAACATCATGTATAAATTCTAAAGGTTACTCAATAACTTGGGTCATGTGGATTTTCGCAAATAATTTCATTATTTTTATTACTAATTTCTCAAGGTGATACAACTTGTTTTTGGGAAATGGAAGTGAGTACCACAAAACTTGATTGGCATTAACATAGCTTAAAATATAAGTAAAGTATAATGAGAAGAATCATATTTTACATTGCTTATAATTCTAAAGCCCAATGATGGCCAGACATAACTGCACAGGATTAAGGTTTATTGTAGACAGGTCTTTCTGAATGTCTCATTTTCCCTAACTAATAGCAGGTCATTAATTCAATACCAACTCTTTTTTTATTATTTAGAATTCTATACATGTATATAACATTTTTTAACCAAATCCACCTTCAATTAATTTTTCTCCAAATGATTACATATTCCAACCCTATTCTATGTTGATTCCAGAATTAGAGAGGAAGGGATGTGATACCATGCACCATTTACAACTGGGTATTCTATACTTTCTTATTCAATATAGTGTATGAACCAGCATGTTTTGCAAAAAATTAACTTCTCTGATGAGTGTTGAAAATTCCTTTCAACAATTAAAGATAAAAACTTAGAAGATAGCTTATTAATATGCCCATAATAATACACACAATAATTTATTTATGTATCACAATAATGTATTTATTAGGCTTTCCCTGAGTACCTATAATGTATGTTTTCCATGTTTCCCTAAAGGCTCCAGATCTAACTTTCACATTGTTGGAAAAGTTTCAGATACATGAGAGTGGTTGGTTGTGCTAATATCATTAATTGTACTATTACACTATTGGACACATCATCCGATATTAGTTGTTATCTTTGAGAGGGTTTACCATTGTATAAGACTCTGATTACTTTTTCCACCTCCAGAAACATAAGTAGAACGTAGAATGTTCCAGCAATATAAATGTAGCAACTGAAGGTCAATATTTTAGGGTGGGGCCAGCTTGACTTCTCCACTTAAAATTATATAATATGTGGTTTCTTCTAAACTAGGGCTCTATCATCAAACTTTACAGTCAACCAGAAACAAAGTCTGAAAGGTTTAGGGAGGTGCTGTCTGGCACATCACTGGAAAAGATTTAAAGAGAGTTGAAACATATCTGGAACTGAGATTTTTGATATTCTTTCATGTCCAAAGAGAAAGGTTGCTCCCTCCATATTATAGCATCAAGGTTTAAAGTCCTTTCCAATGCATATGATATCTATGCATATGATGTATATGTGTATAAGTGCATGTGTAAATATATGTATGTATATGTACATATAACTATGTGTGCCAATTAATAAATAAACCTTAAAATGGACACAAAAATGTGCCAATGTCACATGAAGGAATAAAGAAAGAAATTACTTGTTGGGGTAGGTTAAAAAGTAAGAATAAGAACTAATCTCCCTGTGTCTTCTGTCTGTCTTTACTTTGTAGTCTGGCTTGTCTGTCTTGCCTGTCTCTTGTGGATGTGTGTAATCTGTCTCCATTTACTGTCAGTTTTGTGTGTTTATGATTATGTGTTGTCTGTATGTTCCTAATAATGGCTTTGTTCATTATTAATTTAACAGCACAGAAAACATGGTGTGGGGAAGGAACAAGGACACATTTTCACTGAGCTCTTTTACAGAAATTTTTTTTGTGGAAAGATGTTTCATTATAGGTTCAGAATAGCACTACAATCCGCAATCAGATTTATTGTTCTATATCCACATACTTAGTCTAACATTGATTCATTTTGTTTAGTATTGTATTCAACCTGTTGGCCCATTTCAGCAAAGCGTTTCTTAGATTATTCTAGGCCAGGGTCAGGGAAGAGTACATAACTTAAGGTTAAAGTTATGCCTTTAACTTAGGCTGTAAGGGAGGATTGTAGGGGATATTCAAGATTTACTAAGTTTGATTGCATTGCCTGTCCTCCCAGGAGAAGACACTGTTTATTTCATTTAATGTGCTTTGTGTCTTTCACATTATTCATCTCTATCCCATTCATTTCCCCTTCCCTTTATATCCTCATCCATCTGCTCTTGGAGTCTCCCCCAGAATAAAAAACAAAATAAAATTTAAAAGAAAAAAGAAGAAAGAGAAAAAAAAAAAAAACCAGAAGAAAAATTCAGTTTCCTCATGAGAACTGCAGTGACACAGTGAGTCACACAGTATCTTAATTTGCAAGAGTTCCATAAGTGAAACTCCACTGAGGTGGCCCCTGCCCACCACCAGCTGCAACACTTGGGAGTTCAGGCCCTGGACCTCACATGAGCAGCACAATAGAGCCAACCTCATTGGCAGAGCTGTAAGTGATCCAGCCCCGAAGTTGTGACCATGGGAGAGAGGTCCCCATCACTCATGTGTCATGTGGCACCATGGGTGGGGGAGATATTGACTCCCCCCATCAGCCCATCATTACCTGAAGCAGATGGCAGAGCTGGCCCTGAGGTCATAAGAACTGGAGCGTTGTGTCTACCTTTCATCATCTGCAGCACTTGGGAGATTGGCCCCTATCCAAGTCTGGACAACACTGTAGAACTGGCCCTGAAGGTGCAGGTATGAGAGATCAGACCCTGAAGACCTGCAAGCAGAACTGGTCCTGCCCCTTGTTCTTGGCTGGAAGGGGTTAATTCACCAGGGTGATGCATTGTTCTCTTAAAGGCAAGTCAAATTTACCCAGCCTAAGTACACAGTAGGATGTAGGTTGAATTCATAGGTTTAATGCTCCTAAGGTACATAATTAATTTGGCTGCAATGTCTAGTAAAAATTTGGTCTCTTTGAAGGAAATAGATATTTTCAGAAAAATCCATCACCACAACTGTAGTAAAGTATTGAATTAATGGCACAGGAACTAACTTTGTGGGTAGGACTTGGTTAGTACAGATTTTAAAAGCAACAACTAATAAATGGCATTTCATGAAACCAGAATATTTCTACACAGAAATGGACACCATTATTTGAGTGTCAATGAAGCCTTACAAAATGAGAATAAAATGTTTATCAGTTAATGACCTGACAAATGACAAGAGAAGGTGGGGGAGGGTAGAGAAAAAACATAAACTTCAGGAAAACAACCCAATTAAATAAATGAAGCATCAAACTAGAATAAGAGTTCTTGAAAGACAAAATACAATTGAACAAGAAACAATTTTAAAATGTTCAACATCTATATCCATCAAAGAAATAGGAATTAAACCATTTTAGAAATTTAATTATACCCAACCATGATGGCAAGGATAAAGAATAAAATATGACATATACTGACATGACCCAGTACAGCTTTAATTCTGCTGGCTGAGATGATCCGGCCTCACAGACTATTCCAGTCAGGATTTGACTACAATCCTGAATTTTCTCAGGGTCTCCCAAAGATAACCTGTGCTCCCAGTCAAAAAGAAGTAATCTAGAGAACTACAATCACATTCCCAAAAAATTGGTTAGGGATGCTTGTCATCATTTAAGGAGGATTGGTTATAAGTTGTTACTGGTAATGATCAAGTAAAAGCCAAACAAAGGAGATTAGATTCAGAAATGATCTTCTAAAAGAGGGATTGGGGGAGACATAGAAATGATAGGATGAAAGTAGAATGTTGAATCTACTTTTAAACCAAGAAAGCAACTACTAGTCTTAAATATTTTACATTGGTATGGATTTTTGTACATTGATAAAAATTTAAAGTTAGTTTTGTTATTTTGCATGTGTTTCTTTTCTTGTTTGGGTTATTGTGCTTATGCAACTCATTTAAAAGTGCAATGTATAATTATAATATACAGATTAATAATCCTCTATAATAGTTAAACTTATAGTCATGTTAGGTATATTTTCAAGGTTAAAAAGATATATTTAAATAGAGATATATATGATCTTCAAACACTTTAAAAACCTACAGAATGTAACATTTAACATGTTTAATAACCTAAGGCTTTTATTGACAGTGAGATATGTCTGCTTCTACCAGCACTAATTTATTTCAGAGAAGATGATGGTCATCAAAGAAACTCCATGGAGAATTTGTTTTCTTTATGGCAAAAGGTATCCATGTGGGCAAAGAAACTGCCCTTGCCTCAGTTGTTGACAGTAACTGTTCAAACTGGACCACACACACACACACACACACACACACACACACTGACTACTGAGTGTTGCTAAAAGAAGGTAGGATAGCCCTCAAAATTTCTTGCTTCACAGAAAAGTCTGTCAAATATGCTAGCTCTGTAGGCCAAAGTTGCGTGGCTGAAAATTACAGAGGAACTTTGGCTTTTGTTTTGGTTTTTCGAGACAGGGTTTCTCTGTGTAGCTTTTGTACCTTTCCTGGGACTCACTTGGTAGCCCAGGCTGGCCTTGAACTCACAGAGATCCACCTGACTCTGCCTCCCGAGTGCTGGGATTACAGGCATGCACCACCACCACCCGGCTTACAGAGGAACTTTGGATGACTGTCCAGGCTGCCTGATGTCCCTGTCATTAGGTAATGTTTCATCTTTCTGGGGTCTTTGATGGGCTAAAGATTAATTCAAAAATGGTTTTCCTTAGTTATGATAAAAAGTAAATTAGGTATAAAACTTTAGACTCATTGAGATAAGATAGATAATAGAGTATTTTCTCTAATTTTGCCAAATACAAGTGGACTAGATATTTTAAGTATTTCAGGTATATAATCTTATTGCTATATTAAAATTAAAACCTTCCTTTTGAATTTGACAAAAATGGGGAAATTCTGTAGAATAATCCTTTGTACTCTGTACAGACTTGGTCACTGTGACTGGTTTAATAAAGAAGCTGACTGGCCAATACCTGAAAAGGATAAAGTTGGCAGGAAAGCCAAACTAAGAATGCTGGGAAGGAGAAGGATGGAGTCAGGCATTGCCAGCCAGAAGCAGAGGGAACAGGAGATGAACATGCCATGCCAATAAAGATATCACCACATTGCAGAGTCTAAATAAGGAATATGGGACAACTTAAAATGTAATAACTAGTTAGTAATAAGCCTGAGCTATTGGCCAATAATTTACAATTAATAAAGTCTCTATGTCAAAATTTGGAAGTGATTACAAGGACAGGAAAACTCTACCTACAGGTACGTTTATACAACAGAATATTACTCTGCTGTTAAGAAAAATGAAATCGTGAAAAGTTACAGTGAAATGAATAATATTTAAAGCAATCATTCAATGTGAGAAAATGAAGTCCCAGAAGGACAAGCATAACATTTTCTTTCATATGTAGATATTCACATTGAATCAAGGTATTAGCAAGGAGTCATGTGGAGGGACCTAAGTTATGTAGGAAATCAGGGTAGAGAGCAAATTTGGTAATGAATATACAATACACACACACACACACACACACACACACACACATATATATACACACACACAATAAAAAGACTTTTGAAAAAACCAATGCCAATCTTGAACTCAATAGTCACATTAATAGTATTATTTTGCTAATATATAGCCTTGTAGTAAGCTAGAATGTGAATGATAAATTAAAATTTTTCAGTCTGCCAGTCATATTTTACTAAACCAAATGATTATATTCTATATGAGTACTGTTACAGTATCATTTACTTAAAATAATGTGTGAAGCAGAATATTGCAGAACTTTGAGGCATTTAGATTAATGATATCCTGCCAGCTTTGTTAAGCTAATTTTTAAGAGTAAGTTTTGACAGGTGGATTATTAAGAGGAAACTTGTTGCTGGTTTGCTACATTGTATTGGTCAAGGGGGACTGCATTACAGATAGAATGCATGAATCTTAGTGGGTCATGTAAAAAAAAAAATCACAATAATTGCAGTAAAGCTCATGCCAGCTGAACACCAGCAGCAATGGAGTGAACTCACCTTTCCCTTAATTTCATCAACTCAATGAACTGAAGATGGTATGTTCACTGAGAGCATGGCAGAAGAACTGCTGGCACCTACATTCATTACCTACAACAATGACATTCATTGATGCACTTAGACATAAAGATTTCGATGTCAAATTTAATTTTATGAAAATGTACCCTTTTTCTGTTCACAAAGGGTAGTTCAATTGCCCAGAGGTAAGAATATATTTAACCAAAAATTCAGTAGATCACTAGTCCTCCCTGCCTCTTTCTGCCAATGCTCATGGTGAATTAAATGCTACTAATTTTGTTAACTTGGCATCTCTGAATAACATCAGATGGTAATTACTTGTGAAAAAAACAAATTATTGCTATTGTCCAGCTGAGGACAATGAAGCCCACTTTGATGTGCTTATCTACAAGTCTGCCTTTCTGTCATGATGTTTAAAACAATAGTGTCTTGGAGATGACTCTAATATACCAACATGACCACGTCACCCCTGCCATTATTACCATTGTTTATGCACCCTTCTTGTGCCATTGCTTAGGAACAAAAGGTTATTCATTAGAATGTCACAGGCAGTTCTCATATTGTGTTTGCTTAATTTGCCTTTGTTAAGTCAATGTTACTTACATTTCAATATAAACAATAGTTCTACCATTCCCTTAGCTTTCTAGTACTTTTCTAGTTGGCATATTATGAAATATAATTTCTTTCAGCTTCCAGTTTGTATATTCAACAAGGTGATTCATATCAATATTTTTTGATTCATATCAATGTTTTCATTTTATTTTTGAGAAATAATTTTAAAATTGAATTTACTTTTATTCCAATGACTTGCTTTCATCATTGTCTCCATCTAACAACTATCAATCCTCAACACAAACCATGTTCATTTATTTTTACATTTCTAGTTTTCCATGGTGTCTGACTGTGGGAGGCCTGCTCCCACATTTTACATGGTTTCTATGAGGAGGAGAGAGGAATAAGAAATATTAGGTAGAATGATAGACCTAGCCAACTAGAGGAAAGACAAAAACACAGAATAGCTTTAGGAGAACCAGGATCAAAGTCCACTGGCCCAGAACTTTACTCAAAAGGACTTTTTATAACAATGCCAAGAGAAAGGCAAAAGACCTGCCCCTTGCTAAATACAGACAAGTGCAGACCCTTTCTAACACCTGGCACCAGGCCCATTGTCCAATCATCATCTTATGTAGCCCTGCTGGTGAAGCAACCTCAGATCCCACTAGGAAACCTTTGTGGGCTCCCACATGAGGAGCCCCCATGGAACTGGATCAGGCCCTCTGGATAAGTGAGACAGCTGATTAGCTTGAACTATTTAGGAGGTCCCCAGGCAGTGGGACCGGGACCTGTCCTTAGTGTATGAGCTGGGTTTTTGGAACCTAGGGTCTATGCTGAGACATTTTGACCAGCCTTAGTATAGGGAAGAGGGGACTGGACCTGCTTCAACTGAATCTACCAGTCTGAGCTGAATCCCCAGTGGAGACCTTGTCTAGGAAGAAGTGGAAATGGGGGTGGGGGGTTGGAGGGAAGGCTGGGGGGTGGGAGGAGGGAGAACAGTGGAATCTGTGGCTGATATGTAAAATTAAATTCATTATAAAACAAAAATATATAAAAAATAGTATAACAATAAATATCTCTCAAAGTTTATGTTTGGAAATGAAGCCAAAACCTTACTATCTAAAATTCTGTCAGTTAAAAAATATTTGAAGCTTTGTATCGTGCTTACTATAGAAACTTTGAGATATCTTTAGCCTAGTTATTGTGGCTATTATTATTAGCTAAAAGGAATAGGTTGATTACACGCAATTTATTAAGAAAGGGATTTAACTAGTTACTTTTAAACTCATTGCTGTTTTAAAATATCTGAGAAAAACAAGGAAATGAATGGTAGAATTTGTTGTTGTAGTTGATGTTGTCATTATTGTTGCTATTACTGATTTCAGCTCATGACATGAAGGTATAGCACATCATGGTTGGTAAAGCATGGGTATAGCATAGTCACATGGTTCCACAGATGTTATAGGTTATCCATCTACACAGCAGAAAACACATGTAAATTTAAAAAGAACCCATGGTAAGAAAATTCACAAGCCTCAGTGTAAACATATTAATGTTGTTTTGTTAAATGTACATAGCATAAAATATCCTCTAAATTTAGATATTTACATTCATAGATTAGTGCAACTCTCATATCTAAACAGAATGTGAGAGAACTTTCTACAAATTAGTATATTTAATGTCCATAATATTTTATAATTTTCATTGAAGAGGCCTTTCACAACTCTAGTTAGATTTATTTTTATTTTGTATATGTAGCTCTTGCAAATAAGAGGATTTCTGATTTTACTCAGCACTTTAATATTGGTCTTTAATAAATCTCCTAATTTCATATATCAGATTTTTATGATTTGCTTAAATACCAAATAAGGGGTTTTTCACAGTTAATTAGTCTTTTCATGTATTTCTTGAGCTTTAATTCATGCAGAATTATATTATTTTCAAACACATAATTGTAAAGTTTCTTTTGCAATTTTTATGACTTTTGTTTACCTTGCCCTAAACCAACTGTATAAAATTCTAGCACTATATTGAGTACAAATGGTAAGCATGGACACTTTCTTTTATAGATATCACAGGATATGCTATCAGATTTTCTCCATGCTATACAATGCTGGCTATGAGTCTTTCATATATAGAGGTTACTATGTTGATCTTGCTTAAAGTTTTGATCCTCTTGTACTTAATGTATTGAGATTTATTATAAAAAGATGTTAATTGTCAACTTCCTTTATTCATATTATGCAGTAATAATGTGGTTTTGAATACTTGCTTCTAATTATTTAATATAATATGTTTATTGATTTGCATTGTTGATCTACCTTTGCATAAATATGATGAACCAACTTAACTATAATATATGATCAAGTTAACTTTAAGTTGGTTTTTATTTTTAAAATACATTTTGGGGATTTTCAAATTTATGTTCCTCAGTGATTTTGACATATTGTTTTATTTTGTTATGTTCCTGACAAGTTTGGTAACAGAGAAATGTTTTTCTTTTCTTTTCTTTTTTTTTTTTTTTGCTTCAGAGAGGAGGATGGACATTGAAGACACTTCATATGGAGTTTATCTTCACAGCACTTCCCCTTTTCTTTTCTTTTTTTTTTTAAAGCAAGGTTTTAATTCTTATATAGTAAAATTTTAGATAATAAAACAATTATCAAGCAAGAATTACAGTTACAATATTAAAGAAGATATCCTATCTATCTTATATTTGTGAGTCTAAGGTTTTATATCTAACTTATCTTTTATCATAACTGAGGAAATTATAACTATCTAGTCTTCAACCATATCAAAGGCCTCAGAAGGATATAATATTACCTAAGAACTGGGAGAAGGAAGCAAACATTTTTCGGGAGTCTTGCAAGGGTAGACAGAGACAGCTGGCAGCCTGGACAGTCACCTAATGTTCCTTTGTAAAGTTGGGGCATTTGTCTTCAGCCCACAGGGCAAGAGTCTCTCGGTCACTTCTCTCAGTGTCCTGTAGAATGTCTGGCAGTTTCCTCTGTGAAGCAAGAACCTGAAGGACCATTTTGTCAAGCAAAGTTTAGTGGTCACCTTTCTATGGGTCCTGCACATCCAGTCGATCAAGCAATCCAGGCAACAACAGTTTCTTGCCCAAATGGCTATTTTGCCAAGGTGAAGATAAACTCCATATGAAGTGTCTTCAATGTCCATCCTCCTCTCTGAAGCAAATTGGTGCTGCCGGGAGCAGACATGTGTCACTGTCTAAATTTTAAAAATCTAGATTTTTAAAATATTTTAAATGCCATATTCTGTAGACCTTTGAAGTGTTTGAAGATTACCTGTCTATCTGAAATATCTCTGTGTATACCTAGAAGACTTAACTAACATGGCTATGAGTATGATTATCATAGATGACCAGTTATTAATCTATTTTTAATTATCCATTATAATTTTAAATGAGCTGTACAAACATAATATCTTAAACAAGAGTAGAAATATACACACAGTATAACAAAATTAACCTTAAGTTTGTATCAATAGACTAAAATCTATACCAATGTAAAACATTTTAAATGAGTTGTTGCTCTTTAGAAGTAAGTTCATTACTCTACCCTTTCATCCTATCATATCTATATCACTTCCCCTTTTTGTCTTTAGAAAGTGATTACATTTATAATCAACCTGTTCTAAATAAAATATTGGTTTTTCTCTGTCCTAATACCAAAGGGCTCTTCTGATTTGGGACATAAGAAGCTCTTAACCTTTTCTTTTTACACTATGCTTGGGTTTAGAGAAGGTGTGAGCCAATTCCATCTCCAAAGCTAGCTGGGAATTTGGGCGTAGTTTTTCTTACTACTTCCTGCTGGAGGGGGGCGCTGTATCTTATGAGGACACAAAGAAAATTTTAGGATTATGGAGTAGTCTGTGAGGGTAAACCTCTGAGACAGTTGCCTTGAAACCATTCTGGATGTTGGATCATCTGGGCCACGGTGTCATCGGAGACCTTTCAGGTGGTCTTGGCTGATCAAACCTGATGTAACTTAATCTGGAACAAACCCACAGCCTCTGGCTTTCTGTGGAGACAAAAGCAGAGACTCTTTTCCAAAGTAACATCTCCTTATATCCAAATGTTGAAGTCAAGGTACCTTTAAAATTTACATATTTGTTTAACTCAACAGCTTTTACAATCAATTTACTCCAATAAAAAGATAAAGAAATAAGAGGATAAATGGGTAGGTCATTGAATCTACACTTAAAAAAAGTGAAAGGTATAAAAATGACAAAAGGTAGATTATTGAAACTTTTATGAAAAGAAAAAAGAAATATGAATATGATAAGAAAAAGGTCAATTATTGAATCTACATTTAAAAAGGAACTACTTGTTTTAAATAGGATAAGTACTGAAATTTTTTTTGCCTGAGTTTATCAAATGTTACTGGACTGGACATTGTTATATATTAATGGAGTTTTTCACATGAATCTGTTAAATGTTAATGGACTAGGCATCATTAATGTAATCTCGGCTGTGTATATTTTATATACTTATTGGATATGATTTTTCTTGTATTAGTTATAACTTTTTAAAAATTTTAGACAAAAAAAAGGGAAATGTGGTATTGTGTTCTCTGAAATATTGTGTGTTCCCTGAAATATACGTATCTGGGGTCAGAGAACAGACAGCCACTAGAACAAAGCCAAAAATGGTGGCTAGAAAATGGGAAGAGTAAGTCAAAACAAAAGTTGGGCGGTGGTGGTGCACGCCTTTCATCCCAGCACTTGGGAGGCAGAGCTAGCCGGATCTCTGAGTTCAAGGCCACTTTAGAAACAGCTAAGGTATGGTGACCCATGCCTTTAATCCCAGAAACCCAGCCTTTAATCCCAGGGAGTGGGAGCAGAAAGAGAATGGTATATAAGGCATGGGGACCAGGAACTAAAGGAGTTTAAAATGTAGTTAGTTAATCATTTGGTTGGTTAAGCGTTCAGGCTTTGGAGCAGCACAGTTCAGCTGAGATCCATTGGGATGAGGACTCAGAAGCTTCCAGCCTGAGGAAACAAGATCACCTGAGGAACTAGCAAGGTGAGATAGCCATGGCTTGTTCTGCTTCTCTGATCTTCCAGCATTCACCCCAATAACTGGTCTCATGTTTGATTTTATTAATAAGACTCTTTAAGATTCCTACTACAGGAACCTCTATGAACATATATTTAAATCATAAGTATAAATTCTTAAACTTAAGTTCATCTAAGAATTTAGTATAAGTTACTTCAGACATTAGAATTCCAAATACGCCAAGCAGTAATGGTGCATGGCTTTAATCTCAGCACTGGGGAGGGAGAGCCAGGTGAATCTTTATGAATTCAAGGCCAGCCTGGGCTATAGCATGAGTTCCAGGAAAGGCACCAATGCTACACAGAGAAACACTGTCTCAAAAACAAAAACAAACAAACAAAAACTCCAAATACATTAATACAACTAAACATACAAAAGTATAAATATTAATGAGGCTTGCTATATGTTTCCAAGTTAAATATTTTATGTTAAGAAAAGCAAGTATGTCTCACTATAAAAAATAAATTTACAGAGATAAACTATGTATAATTTATGTCTTTATTTAAGAACATATTCATTATTAGTCATGAGTATTGAAGAGTCATGTTTAAACCTTTTAAAATTCCTAAATGTAAAATCTTATTACTTTTATAGGTCAAACAATGTAACAAAGAGTAACACTAGTGAGTGATACAAGATTATCATGGCTATATCATCCAAACTCTTCAGTGTACATATAATCACGAAGAAGAGCAACAGGACTGAAATGAAACAACATTTGAAAGTTGAAACTGAGAGTTGGTCATAGGAATCTGTGCATTTAAATTTTAATAATGAAAATACACTTAAGCTTTGGCAGGAATAAATGAAAAGCTAATTTAGTGCTATAATTACAATTTAAGTTTTGCACATTATCTTTTTGCCAAATACTGATATTCAAAATAAAATAGCAATGAATGAAAGTAAAAATCAAAAATTCATTGTCATAGCCTCTTCCATACTGCATAATGATTGGGTAATTCTGTTATTCCTCTTGTGGAAGAAATACTCTCTTGGTGCAAGCCCTACCTTTTATCTGAGCAAGTGGCATATCTTTGGCCAATGTGAAACCAAGTGAGTTAGACATTCCATCCTTGGGAGCTAATGAGTGATTCCAAAGATTTGTTTATACATGAATATGGTAAAATTAGCAGGAAAATATGTAAAATGGAGCAAGTAGTCCCCTATACAATAAAATATTGAGATTTTCTTGGGATATCTGCTGAAAAAGCCTGGGAAATTATTCTGGTGAGCCACATAGACCATGAGCAAATTTGCATCAGAAGGTATATTCACCCAGTGACTACCTTGGGCAGTTGACAGTCTACTGCCCAAGAAAAAGAGCAAAATATTGACGAATAAGACAAAAAATTTTGCAGGACATTTGAAACCAAACTATAGGCTCATCTTCATTATTAATATCAGAATCATTTTGATTATGAACTATTTTGTTATTTCATTAGTTGTCTATGAATGAACGGCAGAAGTTTCATTAACAATTACTTCAACATTTACTTCTTAGTTGGGTATGTGGTAGATAACTGTATTACTTACAAGCAAGACTGTATTTCAGAAAAGAAAAGAAATAAAAATTCACTTCTTAAAGGTATTTTTCAGTGTATTATCAACTGGAAATATTTCATTACCAATTACTTTAAACTTTAAGTTCCATGTCTTCTGTTAGCAAATTATGGTGAGAGTCCTGGTAGCTATCCATAGCTCCCTTCAATTTTCAGCTCATTTCATCAGCTCTAGCTCCTTTTAAGTTCAGCATATTATAAATGGGGCATGTTTTCAATCTCCTTGATGGATTCACTTTTTCAGTATATGGTCAAGAACTTTTTATTTTTAAGCTTAATGTGGTCTTTTGCTACTTTTCATTGATATCTACTCTTAATTTATAGGATGAGCTTAAAATTTTGTTCTTACATTTATTCAGGTAGTATGGTGGTGATTCAAATACATGCTTCGCTGATAGATTTTGAATTTGTATCAGTGTCCCATTTCTCCCGTGTTTATAGGGTGAAAATGTTCATAATTTTTTTCTTTCTCATACCATGAACACAATTGTCTGCAAACAATTTTTGCATTTTTAACAATGTATTTATGTCGCAAAAATACTCACTGAATAATAACTCTAGGTCTTGGCTCAATGCAGGACAATGTGAGAAACCTGTCATCTGCCCCATCCACACCACAGATGTGCCATTTTGGTACTATTATGACTGTGTTTGTATAGAAGAGTTTGTATATGTCTAAAGCAGATTTAATGTAGTTGAAGTGGGATACAAAGGTCATGACCACATCATGGTTTGAAAATATTGAACAAACTGTTTTGTACATCTTTATTTTGATGATTTTCCTTGCAAGAGATCAAATGTTTTTGCAATCTGTTTGTAAACTGTAACTCACACAATCATGTATTTGAACATTTGGTCCCAAGCTAGTGGTGCTATTTTGGAAATTGCTGAACTTTAGAGAGGTAAGACCCATGTGAGGAAATGCTTCTTTATGTTGCTGTGCATGTCAATGGCTCTGTATGCTGTAAATGTGTTGCTCTGATTTGGTTGATAAATAAAATGCTGATTGGGCAGTAGCCAGACAGGAAGTATATTGTAGGCAGGACAAGCAGAGAGGAGAATTCTGGGAACAGGAAGGCTGAGTCAGAAGATGCTGCCAGCTGCCACCACCATGAGAAACAAGATGTGAAGGCAGAACTGGGAAAAAGGTACCAAGTCATGTGGCTAAACATAAACAAGAATTATGGGTTAGTTTAAATGTAAGACCTAGTCATTTGTAGACCTGAGCTAATGGTCGAAGAGTTTTAATTAATATAAGCTTCTGAGTGTTTATTTTATAAGCGGTTAGGGGTTCTGTGGTTCTGGTAGGACTGGAGAAAACTTCAGCTACAAATGTTGCCAGAACAAGGGGCAAGAATTCCCTTGTAAAACCTGAGAAAGAAGATTCTAAAACAGAGCTAAAAACAACTTTTTGGTTGTCTCTCTCAAGTTAGCTGCAGTCTGTGTGCTTGAGTTATTCTATGATGTGTTGGCAGCACATTCCTGCCAAGTTACATAGAGGTTTCTGAAAGCTGCACAATGTGGTGCATGGTGGTCATAGGTTTTGCTACAAAAAAAAAAAAAAAAAAAAAAAAAAGGTTCCTGGGCTACACGCTGCTTTGATAGAGGCATGGAGGCATAGACCCAGTTTCTCCCAGAGTCCAGCAGTGAACATGGTTCCCCCAAAGCTGCTGGTAAATGCAGTTCCACCATGTTGGAAAGCTGAGAAACATGGATACATAATTGCTACCAACTTATTTTCATGTATTTCAAAATATTTTCTATGATGATCTGCTTTCACTCTCTCCACACATTTATACCCCATTTCTCTCCCACACAAGCTCTGTTCTCTCTCTCTCTCTCTCTCTCTCTCTCTCTCTCTCTCTCTCTCTCTCTCTCTCTCACACACACACACACACACACACACACACACAGAGGCTACACTATATACTGATTATGGTTTCCCCTTCAACATCTCCTCCCAGTAGTTCTCTCCCTTTCCATCCATCCAACTCCACACCTTCTTTCCCTTTCTCTTTAGAAAACAAACAGCCAAACAATACAAACAAAAAAAAAAAACCAAAACAATAAAGCAGAATAAAAAAAAACAAAGAGAAAGAACAGAAACACATATTCTGTATATTTTCTTAATATATTAAAAGGATTAAAATACAAATGTTTTCATAAATTATTTTAAATTTTTTTCTCATATCAGTCTCTATAAACTTTCCATTATATATGTATTTTATATACTATGCTATATATATTATTTATATACATAGTCGTCAATATCAAAGCCAAGTATAGTGTATTGTTTGCAAAAACCTGCAATTATCAAGATCTGCAAATGTCATTTAAGTTGGCCTGTGTTTCTTAGTATAAATCTTCTGGAAAACTTTACATGATCTTTCTCTAAAAATAATACTACATTAATAAATTAATTACTATTTACATTTAAGGCTATAAATTATGTTCATAATCAATAGACCCTTAGAATCTTATTTGCAGCATCTCCCTGAAAGTCCACTTACTTTCTCATAGACAATATCATAAGGGAGAAGAGCGTGAGTATCTATGCCAGAAACCAAATGCTGCCTGACTGCCTCCACCTGTGTTTAAT
Organism: Onychomys torridus; assembly: GCF_903995425.1. NCBI lineage: Eukaryota > Metazoa > Chordata > Mammalia > Rodentia > Cricetidae > Onychomys > Onychomys torridus. The sequence goes on along the minus strand of NC_050452.1, from coordinate 95,834,737 downwards.
AATATTTCCTTAGTTGAGTCATTTTCTTCACTATTTTTATTTTTGCAACTCTTAGCATTAACAATTCTTTTGGTATAGGTGTGTTATTTAAATTAAAAATATTAAATCAATTAGAGTTTTATTTACACAGTAAAATTTAGTTAAATATGAAATACAATTTTCTTTACTCTCAAATACCTGGAGGGAGAAATGGATCGTGAGTACATAATTTATCAGGTCGTTCTCGAACCACTCATTTATCAGCTATGCAAAGCCTCTGGTGTTATTAGTGCTCTGGTGCACAGTCCTTCTGCAGGGGGAGGTATACAGGAAACGGACTACCCAAGCCCTTATGCTTGCTCTTCCAGTGTATGTTATACTGGAAGTTTAAGAAGGGTGGGTTTTCAATACCAGCAGCTGGAGAGCTGAAAAAAAATATACCAGCCTTTAAGAGCTTCTATCCAGGCAATATCCATACCATCATCATTATGCCACAGCAAACCTACAACAGCTGTACATAAGGAAATGCCATAAAACTCCCATCAGGATTAAATAGCTTACTGATCTCTTTGCCATTATACCACCAATTTTTGAACTACAGAGTGTAGCACCCACAAAAGGTGTTCATCACAACACACATTCTTAAACTTCTATTTGGCTGAAGTACTTCAGGAAGCATGATTGTTGCATTTCAAAATACCTCAAAAACAATGATTGAAATTATGATGATAAAATAATGTGTGCAAAAGTTGGGGTTTTAAATAAACCAAATTGAGAACAATATGAATACAATTTATTTTGTGAATTCTTTGATTCTGTGTCAAGTATAAGTGATTTTATTTAGCAGGAAATTGCAGCTGCTAGTGTGAAAATGAGTCCCGGGCTAAATGAATAGGTTTATTATTCATAAATGTGTTTAACTCTCATTCATTTTAAGGTGCCCAGTTACACCTGCAATACTCGACAAAATATGTTTTAGGTGGGTAACTACTAGAATCCTAACACATCACACTGAAAACACAGAAATAATTAAATTTAAAATAGGACAAGGCGTATAGCAGACAAATCAAAGGCAGATATAGAACTTAACTCATGAGACAAATGGCTGTGGTCAACAGAGGCAGATACAGAAATCTGGCATAGTCACAGCAGAGAAAGCCATTCCCCTGCCACAGAACCTCATAGTCAGAAAACAAGCAAATAGAAGAGACTTTCAAAAAGCTGCACCCACAATACAGCTTGCTAGTTAAATATATGCATTAGATTCTGATTAAAAAGAAAAAAACTGAAACGCCTTTGAATTGCAACCTAAAGAAACTCTTAGTTGTAGTAAAGAAAAACAAGCAGAAACAAATTCTTCAATATACCTTGGATGCGGTTTTATGCTGAAATTGTTTCATTTGGTCACCTTCTGCTGTAGTTCATCTTGGACTAAAGCAGGAAGAATGATAAACAAAGAAAATCCATCTGATTTTCAGTTGTTTACATGTGAATAACATTTGACAATAATTAGCAATTTTTGTATGTTGCCAACGAGTGATAATTTTAAAAATAAATGAGGAAATCATTCTGGTATTTTAACAATGTACCTAAAAATATTGCACTTCACATTATCTTCCTAAAAGAATTTATTCAATATTGAAATGTATTTTCATTGTTCTATAATATATTTTTAATGATGAAAATTGGTTACTCTCTACAACCTGACTGCATACTGTAGGACAGAGCAGGGGAGAATTGAGCTGGTACTCTCCTTGGAGCTTCACCCCTTCTGGCTTTGTAGTGTTAGAAGGTACTATACACAGTGATGGAGGAGAAAAGAAATCATCAGTCTCATTTAGCTCTGAATCCTATGAACTATCAAAACACCCTGCATGTAAAATATGGCCACAGGAACAACAATGATACAAATATTGAGGAAGTGACTGCTATTTTTATTAGATTTAAAGCCATTCTCTGAGTTAGAACCCATACATAGTATTGATAATAATAAGAACCTACAATTACATAGGTCTTGGGCCAGAAGGAAAACTGCTATTGTAATAAATGGTTATAGCATTAAATAACTCCTAATTACATATTGTTATACACATACATCAGTGCCTCAACCAACCTTCAGCAGAGAAACTTCCTTTTGCAATAGATGGTAATTAACACAGAGACAGATAATTGGACAGTGTACAGAGAATAAGAGACTGGAGTGCTCAGCTCTGATAGGATGTCTTTATCACAATCCTCCCATCTAGGCACTGGGATATATATGGAAGAGGGGACAGAAAGATTTTTAAGAACCAGATGTAGTGTGTGATATAAAGAGACAGAGTTTTCTAGACACAGAAGGTTTGATGCCTACATGAGTTTATGGAAACTGTAACAGCATGCACGAGACCTCATAGGTTCAAACCAGACAAAATCTCAGCATTAGTGAGGGCACATGGGCACTAAATTCCACCCTGACAAGGCGCTATTTATAAATAGCAGCGGATATGATATAAGTCTAGTTTTCTCCATGGACTGAAACTGGACACTGAATATACTAACCATACTCCACTGCAGATCCATGCTCAGAAGCTGGCCAACACAAATTTAGCTCAGTTTATTTGGTGGCTTCTTTTTCTTTCTCTTTCCTTAATTTCTTCTTACCTTGTCTCTTTCTTTCTCTCCTAGTCTCCTTCTTTTTCTTTCTTTCTCTCTTTTTTCCTTCTTTCTTTCTCTAGTTCTTTGTTTTTCTTCTTTTTTGAGAGAGAAAATAGAGTAGCTGGGTAGGTAGACAGAGTGAGTGGTTGATATGGGAGGAGTTGTAGTAATTGCAAGAATGTGATAAAAGTATACAATATGAAAATCTCAAAGGATAAAACACCAGTAGCCTACATCCTTCAAATACTCTGCGTAGTAATTACTGCTCTTAAATGAGTGGTGGACATAGACGTACTCGTAAACTTTTGAATCTAACTGTAACTTTTTAAAAATCACAATGAGCAGCCATATATTATAAGCATGTAGTCATTTAATTTTAATGTATTAATGTGCATGTGTATGTACCTGTGTAAGTATACTTGCACTGTGTGCCTTCAAGAGTTATGAAGGCCAGAAAAGTGTGTCAGAAGCCCTCAATTGAAGTTAGAGAGGGATGTGAGTTGCCATCTGAGTATAGGAAACTAAACCTAGATCCTCTCAAGAGCAGCCAGTCTTCTTAAATGTGGAACCTAGGCAGCTTCTATGCTAAATTTTTAACTGTTTTCATATAGTTGAGAAGTCTTAGTCTACAGTGTTAGTAAAATACTTTTCAATATTTGTGAGTTTAATTTTTGGTTTTGTAATATGCAATATTGTTTCTTCTGCCTTTGAATGGAAAATGAAGAGGAATATAAATCAATTTTCCCTTTCTTTTTTATTTTATTTATTTACTTTCATTAATTTGTGTGTCTGTGTTGTACATGTGTAATGGAATACATGCTTGCACAGGTGTATGGGGAGAGATAAATAATGAGAATGCTTCATATTTATTTATGACATAGTTAAAAATATATTGATAACACCAAAAATATGTGCAGACACGTTAGAAAGAGAGAAAAGGATATTGAAAAAATAATTGTTGCCATTTTTACAACAGAAAGCAAAAACTAGAAGATAAAAGCCCAAGACTGGACTTGGACATGAGAAAAAGTATACTTTACACCACAGCGAGAATGACTGCATGTAAGTCTGGAAGGGCAGTTAAATCCAAGTGCCATGGTTAGGTGTGCTTATTTGTAGAAGTCTGTCATGGGTATCTTCAAAGAGGGTAGCTATAGTTTTTGAAAAACTTCATACTATACTGAAAATTATTCAGAACTTCCATAATTATAGAGAGTCAGAATGTTCCAAATCATGAGCTAAAATAACCTTGGGCTGCTTTTAGACCCTTGGTGGCCATTATTTGGGAAACAAGATTAGAATTTGTATCTGGAGTAGGAAACTGAAAAGAGCAAAAGAGGAAGAATTCAAAATCTGGGAAGGGTTAGAAGCAAGTCCATAAGTAATTCCATCCCAAAGGGGGAGTGCTTAGGTAGAAAGAGTAATTCCTCCAAATTTCTTTTTGTGTATACAAGGTGTAATTTTCCCTTTAATTTCTGGTGCTAGGAGGATCTTTGGTTTATACACCAAGAGGTCCATATTTCAAATGGTTTCTACCTTTCTTTAGACAAATACCCTCTTTCTATGGCAAATTTATATTGCCAATCACTTGAGAGTAAATTATGGACCATTAATTGTGCTATTCATGTCAGAGATATCAAATTGGCATTCTTGTGTTTCAGATAAGGTCTCTAAATGGGAGACAATTTTTGTTCCTCTAAGAATGATGTATTTAACCATATATTTCTCTCATTTGAATGAAAGAAAGCTGACATAGATGTGCATGTGTCCCAAATGGTATCTGGGTAGCAGCCAGCTGCAAATAGCTCTTTTCATTTCCCTCTATACTCGAGAACAAACTCTAGGTTGCCAGTACTTCCAAAAGCTTAGCATGGTGGCACTCCATGAGATTTTCATGGTATAGAAGTGAAAAATTTTCATCCTAATGGTTTTGATAAAAGAGAAAAGGCATTCATTATGAAACAATCATAATCTGGATGTGTGTTTATAACAAAAGAAATAGAATCATTTGTGAACATTTGTCCAAAATAATATTAAAAATCTAGTTCCCCTGCAGTTGATTTCTACCACACATTTGAGAAAGCTCTGGAATAAATTTTCCATTATTTCCTCTGGAAGTAAGATAAGTGTGGGAGCATATACCAATCCATTTTACAGCAACAGCATCATACAAATATTTAAACCAGTTAAAGACATTACCAGAAAGATTAAAAATCAACATCCCTTATGAACACAGATGTGATTCTGCCATCTGATAATTAACAAATAAAACTCAACAACGTGTAAATGACAACTGGTTATAATTTATTCCAGGTAAGAAAAGCTAAGTTAGCATTTAAATCCAATTGAATAATATTTGAAGAAATGGAAAACTGAAATGATTACAGCAGATATCCACAACAAATATTTAGAACAGGGTCACACCACTCTAATAAAATTTTATGCAACTAAAAATTTAGAACATTCTCAGTTCACTAAGGCCTGTTCAGAAAGATACAAATATTCACATTATATTTTTGAGGATCTGAGCACCATTATTCCAAAATAGGGAAGGACATTCTTTCACAATACTCATATCTGAGATTATTCTGGAATTTGTAGTTGTTACAAGGAAACAAGACAAGAATGTGACATGTATATGAGGAAAACAGAAAAATAAGACTGTTGGTCTACAAATTTTATAAGAATTTCAGCATAGAATTCAGGAACATGCAACAAATACTCATAAACTAAATTAAAATCCCATATAGAAAAATTAGAATTTTGTTGTTGTTGTTGTTTTTGTTTTTCGAGACAGGGTTTCTCTGTGTAGCTTTGCACCTTTCCTGGAACTTACTTGGTAGCCCAGGCTGGCCTCAAACTCACAGAGATCCGCCTGGCTCTGCCTCCCAAGTGCTGGGATTAAAGGCTTGGGCCACAACCGCCTGGCCTGAGTGTGGCCTTAAGGCAAAGTACTGAGATTAGAATTTCTTAAAGAATTCTGGGTTAGAGAGATGACTTAGTGCTTAAGAACACTATTGATCTTGCAGAAGACCTGAGATCAATCCCAAACACCCACATATTGGCTCACAACCACAATGGAGTTCTGGGCAATGTTTAACTCCAGCTCCAGGGAATCCTATACCTTCTCATATTTGTAGGTACCAGAGACTGACATATTGCATATGCATACATGTAGATGAACACTAATATGTATAACATAAATAAATCTTTAAAAAATACAAAATATTAAAAGAATTATAGGAAATAATGGCTATGGATAGAAAATGAAGTTGTAGAAATTCTAATACTAATTTCAATAACAGTAAATATAAGAAAACTATACATCTAAAAACATGCAAATAAGATCCATATCTATTGATAATTACACAAATCTGATTGAAAAATGAAATAATATGTAGATGGAAGTTTGTCCAGTCCTACTCAGCCCCAATGTGCCACAGCCACTTATAAAATAATCACTCAGAGTTATTAATTAAAGTATATGGCCTAACTATTTATCTATTTAATCCATTTATCTATTAGATCACAAATCATGAAAACTATTTTCTTGATATTGAAAAACCAAAAAATTTCAAGTTCATGTTTATGTATGTGAGTGTGCATGTGTGAGTATGTATATGTGTGTACATGGCTGACATTAAAAGTGATTGTAAGTTGGTTCATATAGGTGTTGGAATTTGAAAGTTAATTTCATACAAGGATAGTGAGTCTTCTTAACTATGTGGGTATTTGTACATGGTTAATCGCGAACATCTATGGAAGTGTAGAGTCCCTAAAAGAGCACGTATAATACTGGAAATAAATGGAGTTGGATATCTCAACTTTTATATATGAAATTTAATCAATTTGAGAAACTTAAATCCACATCAAGAAGAATGTATAGTCTTTTCCTGCACAATCCTCTCCCACAGAAGTAAGCATTTGTTTAAATTGTTAAACTGTATTTTAGATTTAATGTTGTAGTGTTGACTTTGACTTTGCGTTTTCTACACCAGTTTTTGAAGCACTTATACATGTGTTTTCTTCAAGAATGCACTTTATGAAAAAAATCTCTTTTCAGTAAAAGAAAATAAAGAAAAGAAAAATTTGTCTATACCCTCAGAAAAGTATCTGGTGTTTTATCCTATGCCTGGAAATTGGAAAACAAAATGATCATGTTTAGGAATATACATAAAGTTTGATAGTAAATGGGGTTTTTAAAGCAACAGAAGGTAGAATTATGACCAAAGAGCATTCATAGGCATGACATAATGAAGTCACTAACTTGCTATAGTACAAACATAGTAATGGTAACATATATAAATACTCAAATGCTGGAAGTGTCAAGGAGAATTGCTGAAAATGCCATGTAATATTCTGTATTTGACTTTTTCATCTTAGATTATGGAAAGACAGCTGGTGTATTAATCTATGAAATCCACTATCAAAAGAACTGAAATATTATAAAACGTTCATATAGAATGTTCACATTCTTATTTTTGATATGCAAAATATAAATTAGGAACATTTTAAATTCAGAACATACCCAGTCTAGAGTCAATGGGCATGTGAATACTCAGTGTGGTGGTTATGACAAAGGACAGAGTTCCTTTCTATACTCAGTTCAGTTCCAATGCTTAGCAATTATTTAATTATTTTACAGAAAATATATATATGGATCAAAACTAGAAATAAAAATAAGAGAGATAATTCTTTGCCTCCCACATTTTTTCAAATATGGTCTTGCCAATTTTATTAAATTCATGTGCCTTTCTAATAGACAGTTGGCAACTTAGCAAAGGAATATGTCTACTGATGCAAACTTTCCAACATATACTTTCATAAAATAATTTATATGATGATAAAAATAAAATAATATTGGTTTCTTTATGCTTTGAATAAAATACTTTTTTAAGACATTAGCATCCTATCTTCCTGCCACAAAGCTGTTGATTTGAACTTTAGTAGTAAATGGCATTCCAATCTTGTTGCTATAGATATAGTAATGCTTCTGGCAGGTTACTGCTTTGTGGCAGGTTCTGTCACTGGGTAAAATGTTCTTGTCTAAGAAAAAAAAAAATATATATATACCTGTCAGGAGCAGATGGGAGCTTAACATCATGTCAGTATTGGAGAAATCAACATTTGTTCTGTAGTTCAAGGCAAGATTGAAAACAAAAATGAAAGTTAATCTGCCAGAGTTGTGTAAGAGACCAAGTAATGGAACCAAAAAGAAAAGGCTGCATTAAGGAGATTAATTGTTTTTTTCATCCCTTCCTGTATTAGTGTACTAGGGTCACCAGGGCACTTTAAAAAAAAAAAAAAGAAAATGCATTTTCTCATGTTTCTGAAAGTCCAAAAATGTGTGAGCTAGAAGGGCTGTTTCTAAAAGACATTTAATATAATGTTTGAATGAAAAATATCTCTGATTGTCCCTGGCAATTGAATACTAGTTCTCCAGTGGATGACACAATTTAGGGAGATTTAGGAGGCACTGCCTTGCTGGAAGATGCATGCCACCCTGGTGGGATTTTGGGTTTTAAAATGTCATGTCACTGATGGTTTGAACTGTCTGCTTTGTGCTCCTCATTCGAGTTGTGAGCTCTCTTTGCTTCCTGATCTTACTGCCAGTCTGCTTCATGTGTCCTTGCCCCAAATCTGCCATCACAAACACTTATTCCTCCTGATTCCTATGTCCAAGTAAAGTGTTTGTTTGTTTGTTTGTTTGTTTTATTTATTCTTTGTTTTTTGTTTTGTTTGTTGAGACATGGTTTCTCTGTGTAGCTTTGTGCCTTTCCTAGAACTCACTTTGGAGACCAGGCTGGCCTTGAACTCACATATATCCACCTGCCTCTGCCTCCCATGTGCTGGGATTACAGGCATGCAACACCAGCGCTTGGCCCTAGTATTTTTTTATATAGGACCTGTTGATGCTGGGTTTTATCACACCAACAGAAAAGGGACAAATGTGATGTCAGAAATATGTCCTGCCCTTGGTTCCATGACAGTCAACTCACTGTGTGTTTGATCATCTGTCCTCACACCTTTGGTCTTTTCTCTGTATGAAAATCTCTCCACTTTATTTGAAAACCTATCATATTGGATGCCTGCTAATGACCCGAATAACTAGATTGTCACTGTAAATTCACTATTGTCCTGAAAATGAGAATTTCAATATGCACATTTTGAGAAAATAAAATATATGACACTGGGGTTCACCAAATGACAGTAATAGTTTCTGCACTTTTCTTAAGTCTATTTCCACTCAGTTACCTGATGAGTAAATGTGTGATCATTTTTTTTAATGTAGTAATTGAGATGGAAATCTGCTTTACAATAGTTACACATATTAGAAAACATAGAGTGGCAATGATAACTTATCTTGGTCAATCTCTTACAATTTTATACTTAAAAGACAAATCAGGAGGTTATCTTTATCTTCCTCTATGTTTGCAATTTAGGCCATTTTATCTGAATTTGAAAGTAGAGTGAACTCCACGGTGAAATAGAGATGCTAAGCTTGTGTTGACATAATTATAAAAGTAAACTAATTTCAATTGGCATTTGTGTATTCTCTAATAGACTCATTTTATTAAGGATTGTAGAAATGCAGCTCTACTTTTGAGAGAAAGATAGTCTTAAGATAGCTAGTTTTCTTTCCTTATTTGACTAGCTGAAACTAAATTATCTGTAGAAAATAATGGATTTAGGGTGTTGAAGCATTATAGCATTTCTTTCCCTTGAGTAGCAAGCCACATGAAAAACATTTAACACTATTCATCATTAGGGAAATGCAAATCAATACCACAATTACATACTGCTTCACACCCACCAGGATTGCCTTAATCAAGAAGATAGTCAAGTGTTGGAAAAGATGTAGAAAATCACAACCTTCATCACTGATGTTGAGAATGAAAGATGATGTAGCCACCTGAAAAAATAAATGTTTTGTGGGCTTCCATATAACCCAGAAAATCCACCCTTAGATTTTTCCTAGAAATAATAGATGTTCAAAATTAAAATGAATTACAAATGCATGTAACAGTATTGCCTCAGTTGGGGTTTCTATTCCTGTGTATAAACAATGTGACCAAAATCAACTTGAGTAGCAGAGGTTTTATTATTTTTTTTAACAACTTGTATTTAGTCATCTATGAAAATCAGAGCAGGGATTCCAGGTGTGACCCTGTGTGGGGGTCCATTTTTTCCTCAGGGCCTGTTGGCCACCCAAGGTGCAAAAGTGATGACAGAGAGCTTTGTAGGTCCTATGAGTATGACAGAGATAGCTCTGTCAGCTTAGATGAATCTGTTCAACTTTATTCAGGAGTATAGGAAAGATTTAGGACTGGGAAGCATTACTGGGAAATCACCTAATTTGCATTAAACAGCATGCTCCTACCATAAAGCTCCTAGTACAGGTCTTGTTACTATCTGTAGAAGTACAGTCCTATTCCTATGTTAATGTCCTAGCACAATGTCTAATTACAATATGGGCAGCAGGGCAAGGATTCTTTAGGAAACTGTGTCCTGTGTCATTCTAGTGATAATTTAGGCATCCAGCCCTAGAAACTGCCTCTAACCAAGGTCAGAGAACAGGGAACCTCCAGCAGGGGAGAGAAGGGGTCATCTATGTTGCCCAGCTAGAAGAGAGCTGCCAGGCTATGGTAGACTGCAACCTCAGACAAGCAAGGCCTCCCAGCAACTCTGGACATAGGAGATAAAATGGAGTTCATCAAGAAGTATTGCTTACTGTGTTGGTAAATCTGACTTCCTCAGCCTTTCTTGTTAAAGTGTCCAGGACCACCCACCAGCCCAGAAGCAGCAACATCTTCTGAAATAGGTCCACCCACATCAGTCTTCAATCAAGATTATGTATTGCAGAATTGTCCATCTGGTAGGGGCATTTCTCAGTTGGTTTTTCCCTCATTGAAAATGATTCTTACTTGTGACAATTTGACATAAATCTAGCCACCATAGGTATCATTGATTCAAACACAAGATGTAAGATCCCAAAATACATCTTAATGGTAAAATAAATAATGTGTGGTATCAATGTGATAAAATATTATTTAGAAACAGAAAAAATGTATTATTGAAACATACTAAAACACTGATGTCTGATGAAAGGAGGAAACTAGTCTGAAAATATCCTATCTTCTTATAGAGAAGAAACAACTCTAAAAGAAAGGAATTACAAAAGTCAATTTTGTTATTTTTAAATTTTTAGGGTTTTTTGTTTTGTCTTATTTTATGTGTACTAATATTTAAACTGCATGTATGGCCTCTCACCACCAAAAGCCCTTCTGCTCTCAGAGGCTGGAAGAAGGTGAATAATCCCTGAAACTAGAGAAAAAGCAAAGCAAAACAAACAAACAAAACAACAAAAGCATTTTGAGCTTCAATATAGGTCCTGAGAATTAAACCTGCATCCACTGGACTAACAACAGTACTCTTAAGCACTGGGTCATCTCTCCAACCCCTAAAGATGGTTTCCATTGCAAAGAAGAGATTATATATTGTAATGGGTAGCTGTTCCAGTTTTGACCTGGAAGTACTACCCCCACTGAGGCTTGGGTAACTGTCATGCCTACAAGGTGGGGCCAAGACAGGAGCCCTTAAGACCTGAGATCCAGATGTGCTGGCTCTCATGGTTCCTGGATCCTGGATGCTGGAGATAGACAGAGCAGAGTTCTCCAGACAACACCGCTGGACTGCACTTCTCCTGGACCCTATAACCTATCCCTTTACTTTTAAGTTACTCCACAAAATAAACTGCCCTTTTAAGTACATGGAGTTGCCTTAATACTTCCACCAATAATATAAGTGTGAGGAAATTTTAAAATATTAAACATATTCTAAAAGTAGATTATGTTGATTAAAACACTGAGTTTCACAGAGGAAGCCAGGATATGTTTTCAATATTTGAATTTGTCAGGTTAAAGCTTTCTTAATAAAGCTAACAAAACTTTAAATATTGAAATTATAGAGTTGGGACAAAAATTAAGTTATTGAAATGTAAATAATAAAATACCTAAGATACAAAGAAATAAATTAAAGTTCACAATATAAAATATGATACACATGGTACAAATGAACTAGATAGACTTAAGAAAATATTAAACCTTAAAAAGTTAGATGCAACAAAATCTGAGGTGAAAGAAGAGAGCTTCAGTGAACTTTGGAACACAATGATCCCACAAAGATATATGTATTGCAGTCCCTGGGCAAAAGAAAGTCATTTAAATGATCAAAGATTAAAATTAATTTAAAAAATACCTCATTTTGTTAGTAAATGCACACCTGCGTGTATGTATGGTTGCATATATGTTCACACAGAGATCAAAAAATATAATAATTCAAATCAGCAAAAATAGAGAAAACTACAACTTGCCACTTCAAAAATTACTTCAAATCCTTGAGAAAAGTGAATATTAAAATGAGCTACAGAAAAAAAAGCAGATTACACACAATGTATCAAACATAATGATACTTTGGCGTATATTTTATTTCTGTTATACAGTTTACATTTTTTAAGGTTTCTTTTGAACCCTGGAGAAGGTACTGAGGGTCAATTGTACACATGTACTTAACCAGAATTAGACTTTCAAACTTCAGGACAATTACAACAGGTGAAGGGGAAATAAAGACAGAGAGAGGTAGGAAGAAAGGAAAAGAAGGAGAGGAAGCCAGAAAGATGTGCAGAGGAATATCACTATGTTGTATAGACTTTAAAAGAATAGAATCTTTAGACTTTCCCATGTACTTACTACAGTCTCCTCCAGTCAATATTATTTCCCTTCTGCTTGAATGTCCTCAGCTAGAGTTCTAATGCTCCTTGAGAAATATAATTCATTAGTCAAGGTTGCCAGAGAGAATATCTCAAAGACTATAGTTCAGTTAAATTTTTAGTTTAGCATTTTTTCAGTATTAATTTCACAATGAAATCTGGATGACAGGAGATATCAAAGAAACAATTTATACTTCACAGGCTTGTGTGCAGGCTTATGGCCTACTAAGGTGTCAAACCAAGCTTAAGGATATGGTGGATTTAGCCTATCACAGCTTTCTGGGTTTTTGTTTTGTTTTTTGTTTGCTTAGTTTTTTGTTTGTTTGGTTGGTTGGTTTTTGTGTGTGTTTTTTTGAGACAAGGTTTCTCTTTGTAGTTTTGCACCTTTCCTGGAACTTGCTTTGTAGACCAGACTGGCCTCGAACTCACAGAGATCCACCTGCCTCTGCCTCCCGAGTGCTGGGGTTAAAGGCATGTGCCGCCACCACCAAACTCTATCAGAGCTTTCAAAATCATCAATGAAAGGTCTAGCTTTCAATACTACATTCATATACCAATGTCTTCATTTGTTTCCTCAGTTCTGCTGCCTTCTTGGCTTTGAAATTCCTTTAAGATTGTGACAAAAGTGATTATGAAGTGTAAGAAAGATAAATTAAGAAAAAAACATGAAGGTGCTAATCAAGAAGAACTAGACTCAGAAATTAGGTAAATGTAATAATAGTGAGCCAATTTGCCCAGTTGGTCCATACATATCATCATCCCTTCTCAGTCACAACCACACTTACCATTTTCATCAAATATTTTTCAGTCCCAATTTTTATATTGTTATGGAATTGCTATTCTATTTTCTATAATTTTATAGAAAAAAAAACAAAATTTTAATTCTATAGAAAATGATTTATTTCTATAGTTATGTTTTCTAAATAAGGCTGCATAATCAGTTTCTGTACCACTCTAATTCTGTGGAAAGGGAATACAATAACAAGACTCTCCTACCCTGAAAAATAACATTACAGTGTATATGATATATATCACTCTGGGTATATGCATGTGTACTTCTGTGTGAGTGCATGGCCAGAAGGAATAAATGTGCTCATCAGTAAATCAGAATATTTTCAAATTTTAAAATAATAACCAGCTTGATGCGGAGGCAAAGTTTACTTGTATTTCTGGATTTTAGGGAAAAGTGTATTGCAATAAAAGAGTAATAAACAGATTTGGCACTTGTGAGAATCACTTAGGAGTTTATTCACTAATATTTAGCTCACTCAAAAAGAAATATTCTTTTCATTATGTTAAGATTACAGAGGATATAGTATCTCCTAACAAAGAAATTTTCAGTAACACAGTTATTTTTAGTGTTTATCTGTCTTTAATTCCAATATTTCTATATCAATTCTGTCCAAACCATAATAACAGAACTTTAATGCACTTATAAACAGATAGGCATGGAGCTTGTGAGATGGTTCAACAGGTAAAGGCAAAGGTTGCTAAGCCTGATGACCTGAGTTTAATCTCTGGGGCCCAGATGGTGGAAGGAGAGAACCCACACCTGAATGCTGTCCTCTGATTTCCACAGGAACACTATGATATGCAGAGAGAGAGAGAGAGAGAGAGAGAGAGAGAGAGAGAGAGAGAGAGAAACACAACCATACATAGAAAAAACAAAAATTGTAGCAATAAAAAGAGAGAAAGATAGACAGATATATGATAAGTATTTAACTGAATTTAATAGGACAATAGCTACTTAAAACAATAAAATTAAACTTGTAATACATAATGGATTTAGAAATGCATAAGTGGTACTTTATATGGAGGGTAAAAATTTCAATAATGCAACAATTTGAAAGTTTTCAAGTAAACTCAAAGGTAATACTTTAGAATCTACATGTTTGATATGATAACATGACTCACATCTGTGACTCAAATTTCAGAGGAGAATCACATAGGATCTGGAACTACCTCCCATGAGAAACAGAAGTTCAAATGGCAAGCTTTTCTACACAATTTCCTTTATGTAGACAACAGTCATTGACCCAAGGATAATACATACAAAACATTCAATTTTCAATAATAAAATAAATATTAATTTATTAAAACCATGTACAGCTTTTAGAAAGGGCATTCTAATACTACAAAAGACATGAAACTTGTGCTCCAAACAGGACCACAGATTCTCATTCCTAAAAGATAGAAATAAAATATCTAACTTCTTGGGATTACTTTCTTGCAGGCCTGGGATTAAAACCAGGAGATGAATGAAGTGGGCATTAAAGTTTCATTCCAGGACTGTAACTCAATGAAATTCTTGAATTCACAATTTTCACCTTGTAACAAATTCAGCAATGCTGCAAAATTACCAGGCAACCCAATTTCTTAGGGTTATAGCAATGTCACAGATAATTAAATAGAAACTGGGGTTTTGTCCTGGTTTCAATAAATTGGCCAGCTGGACCACCAGCAACATCCCTCTGTGCAGTCACAGAAACCTAGCAGCATGTTAATAAACGCCTCAGGGAGATCACACCAACTATTGGCCATTTTCTACAGGAGCTATAGCTCTGGGCAAATTGGAGATGTGTATTTAGTATTCCTGTTCTAGGGCATAGGGTACAAGACGACATGATGCTCCTTACGGGAGTGTGCCAAGTAGTCCTAAAAGTATTGAAGACTAATGAGACAATGACAAAAAAAAAATTGCTTTCGCAATCTGTAGGTTAGCTAATCCAACAATTACATCAGCTATTTTTAACACTCATAGGAAAAACATTTCTACTTTAATTAAAATACCAGATACTTTTGTTGTTGTTTTGAAATTTCATGGTTAAAAAAAAGCTTTGCCCAACCTCATTTTATGAAAGTAACTATTAACTGGAGTTTCTGCACTTATCCCACTTATCATAACAGTCTGGAAGATGCACATACCCATTGTTTATTCTATCCTTTCAATATGAATATTAAAGAAGTTTTTTAATAGCTGCTTTTTAACTAAACAGTAAGAATATTTTCTTTACCTAAGTAATCATTAACTATGAATCTTCATTTCTTATTTGTATGTATGCTATAAATGTTTCCCAGGCAAACGTAAAATGCAAAATCCTTCTCTGTGGTCTGGCCCCATAGTCTTCCTGAACCTCCCCTCTCTGTGTCCTTCCCAACCTGTCATATCTAGCCCTGGTCCCCACTTCCTGTCATCAGGCCTATTCAGCCCACCTTCGGCTGCACATCAACCAACCACCAGGATTCAGCAAGGACTAGCTAGCCTTGCCTACCCTGAATTCCAAGGCTTTTCACCCATCACATTAAACCTTTCTACCAAGCCAAATATACTCCCACACTCAGGCTTAGAAAGGCACTTACTCAGCATGGGACACAGGAGCACAGTCCCATCTGTCCAACTGACTTCCTTCTACCTATTCCATTTCTTGACTCTAGTCCTAACATGCCCATGCATCCTTTATTCTGTACCAACCTGCCCTATCCATTTCAGAAAATGAGTAATAATAATGACAACAACAATAATAATAATCAAATGTTTATAGGCAAAGATCTTATCACAATACAAACAATATGAAAGTCCAAGTAAGTAACTCCTTTCCAAAACTTACTAGTTTTGCAGACATGTATGTCAATGATAATTACTTAAATGAAGACCACATGAGAACAGTAAGAAGCAAAGTGCTAGAAAGGTCCCCAGAAATCCACAATGATACCTCCACTGTAGACTACTGGCAATGGTCGAGAGAAAGGCAGAACTGACCTAGTCTGGTGATCAGATGGTCAAACACCCTAACTGTTGTGCTGGAACTCTCATCCAATAACTGATGAAAGTGGATACAGAGATCCTCGGCCAATCCCCAGGTGGAACTCCAGGAGTCCAATTGGCGAGAAAGAGGAGGGATTGTAAGAGTGTGAATTAAGACCAAGATTGGAAAAAGCACAGAGACAAAGAGCCAAACTAATGGAAACACATGAATTATGAACCAAAAGCTGTGGAGCCCCCAACTGGATCAGGCCCTCTGGATAAGTGAGACAACTGAATAGCTTGAACTGTTAGGGAGACAACCCAGGCAGTGGGACCCGGACCTGTCCTTAGTGCATGAGCTGACCTTTTGGAACTTTGGGCTTACACAGGGACATTTTGCTCAGCCTGGAAGGAAGGGACTGGACCTGCCTGTACTGAATCCACCAGATTTAAATGAATCCCCAGGTGAGTCTTTGCCCTGGAGGAGATGGGAATGGAGGGGAGGGGATGGGGGGAAGGTGGGGGTGGGGGCAAGAGAGGGGAAGG